>NC_059077.1:92223401-92324538 GCF_020497125.1 Mauremys mutica | reverse complement strand
TGAAACATTCATAAAATAAAAAACTATTTGAAGATATGGAGGGATGTAAGGTAAATGGTCTACCATTTTGCCTGCTGATCTAGCTCCTTGTGTTAATCCTGGTAGTATCTCCCAGAGAAAAAAACTGAGAATGAGTACAGAATTTTTAGCTTTGGGAATCTTTGCCTGGGTTTCTCTGAGAGTACAAATGATGAGGCATTAGAAGTATATTATAATTTCAAAATGGAGGAAAATATTTAAAATGAACACATTATTTTTATGGAGATGGTGGGGGGGGGGGAAGAGAGGGCATGAATGGAACAGTTTTGTGAGCTAGCCCATGACAGAGGAGTCCCTTATGCAATGGAATTTCATGTCATAAAGGGACTGCTGAAAACAGATGACTTTGTAATAATGCCAGGTTAATTTGTTGCTAAAGCAGTCATGGGACCTTCATAAATATATGTGCAGTGTAATGAAGCTGCCATAGTGCTGCTGACATGCTGCATGAAAATATCATGGAACTGATAGAGTGCTGCTGGGATTTATTTAATCCAAAGTAGTGCTGAAAAGGAAAATCTGACATCTGTGTGACTCAAACTTGACAAGTTGCTTGGCAGCAAACTGCAATAGTTTGTGTCCTACTTGCTGGGGGCCTACTAATGTGATACCATTGCAGATAGCCAGTGATTATTCTTCTGCAGTTATCGTGGTAGAACTAATATGTTCTGGACAGAAGCAGTTTTGCATCATACTGCAATAGCAGCAGATTCTTCACAGATTGAAAATCCATTTATTAGATTAAATTGATTGATTTAATTTCACTGCTAAATTACAAGAGGGATTCAAGAACCATTCAAAAGGAGAATGCTTGTTAGCTGTTAAGGAAGTTATAAGGAGTTGCTACATGCAGTGTTGAAGTGCTGAACAATTTTGGGACTTCTAGGTTTTCAGTGACATAGCTGGAAATCTCATGTTACTCTTCTTGATTTCATAGGGGCTGATTATAAGAACAAAAGAATGGTCATACTGGGTCAGACCAAAGGTCCATCTAGCCCAGTATCCTGTCTTCCAATAGTGGCCAATGCCAGGTACTCCAGAGGGAATGATCAGAACAGGTAATCATCAAGTGATCCATCCCCTGTCGCTCATTCCTGGCTTCTGGCAAACAGAAGCTAGGGACACCATTCCTTTCCATCCTGGCTAATAGCCATTGATGGACCTATCCTCTATGAATTTATCTAGTTCTTTTTTGAACCCTGTTATGGTCTTGGCCTTCACATCATCCTCTGGCAAGGATTTCCACAGGTTGACTGTGTGTTGTGTGAAGAAATACTTCCTTTTATTTGTTTTAAACCTGCTGCCTATTAATTTCATTTGGTGAACCCTAGTTATTGTATTATGAGAAGGAGTAAACAACACTTCCTTATCTACTTTCTCTACACCAGTCATGATTTTATAGACCTCAATCATATATCCCCTTGGCCATCTCTTTTCCAAGCTGAAAAGTCCCAGTCTTCTTAATCTGTCCTCAAATGGAAGCTGTTCCATACCCCTAATCATTTTTGTTGCCCTTTTCTGAACCTTTTCCAATTCCAATATACTATGGTATTATTTTCAGTGACTGAAAATTTGGCCCTCTCTACAATCCCTCTTGGAGTACCATTGTAATCTGAGGCTTCCATTGGGATTCGGTGAGTAACCTGAATTGTGGTTATAGCCAATATATGACTGCAAAAATGATACATTCTTAGGGCTGGTCTACACTACCGTGGTAAATTGATCTAACTTATGCAACTTCAGTTATGTGAATAATGTAACTGACGTCAAGATAGTTAGAGCCACTTACCACAGTGGCTACTCTGCGCTGTGTCAATGGGAGAGTATTTCCTGTTGACTTCCTTTACACTTCTCGGGGAGATGGCACACACAAATCGATGGGAGAGTGCTCTCCCATCGATTTAGCATGTCTTCACGAAACCCGCTAAATCGATACTTGCTGCATTGATTGCAGCAGTGCCGATCTACTGGCAAGTGTAGACAAGCCCTTAGACAACACACCTATGTATTTTGCTACTGTAAGCACTGCAGAGCCAATATCATGATGGAAAAATGGTCTGGATTTAGTCTGCCTCATGCATCCTCAACAAAATTGTCAGTTAATTCTGACTGAGGAATTCTCATTACTAGTGAATGTGAGGAGTGGGGGAGCCTGAGTTTGTTACTGATCTGGCTGTCAGAAAAATCATCTTTTTACTCACAAAATGAGCAAATTCGATATGGGAGGAGTTGCGAGAAAATGCATTTCTTACAATAGCTTCTCATACTGCAACAGCATTTTGAAAAGCACTGCAACTGTGCCACTGAGAGAATTGCTGAGGGGAAGGAAGCTATGTATTATTTAATCATTTTAGGCTGTTTGCATGATGTGATGAAGAACTTCCTACTCTATACCCCACCCCAAGAGACATTAGAGTTTGAATATCGTAGCAATGTACAGATAAATTAACATTTGGAAAAAATCTATAAATATCAAGCATTAATAAAAGAGGCTGGGGAAGCCCCAGTACTCTGAGGTAGCGTGGATTACTACTAGATTATTGTATTGGGCAAGACTGTGTGAATACCACAGACATGAAAGCACTAAAGCAAGTTCAAACGGGGAATTTTTAGCTACATTTTCATTCTTTCTCTGCCATGTGCCAATAATTTTAATGTTGTAATCTCTGAAGTACAGTAGAATTGAGGAATGCAAAGCAATTGTTGCAGCAATGGTAACTAATAAAGAGGAGCTTGCTGACTACAGAAACCCTCAAACCAGAACTTATTCTTAATATATATAAAGAGAGTAGCTGTATCCATATTCACTTGTTGATATTTCACATGCAAAAGTGGTCATTCTGTAATAGCAATTATTTGGTTGTGAAGGCAATGTCCATAGATTCTTTTTTTAAGAGCAGTTCAGGATTCATTTTTAGAATCATCTGTGTCAATATTGTGGTTAAATCAAACACTTCAGGGAGGTGGTAGATTTATTTAAAAAAAACTGTTTGGATTTCTCTATACCTTCAATATTAAGGCCAGGTCTAAACTACCACTTACTTCAGTATAACTTTTGTTGCTTGGGGAGTGGTTTATTCACACCTCTGAGCAACATAAGTCACATTGACCTAAGCACCGGCGTGAACGCACTATGTCAGCAGGAGGGCTTCTCCCCGCAACATGGCTACCACCTCTCGCAGAGGTGGATTTATTATGCCAACCAGACAGAGCGTGCTCATCGGCGTAGAGCGTCTTCACCAGACATGCTACAGTGGCGCAGCTGCCTCAGTACAGCTGCGCCAATGTAGCACTTCTAGTTTAGACTAGCCCTAAGTTGTCCAGGCTAGCCTCCCATGAAAGCATAAGATTGTTCCCTGTAAAACACTTTCTAACTCTCCTCCCACCCAGTTGAGTTTAAATGTTCCAAATGATGGTGCTCCTACCATTTAGGAAGCAGTAATCCAACATGATACAAATCACTGTCAGGAAGTTTTCCATAAACCCCGTTCGGGTAGTGGCTTTCTTTTTATTCTGTGTATACAGTGCCTAGCATAGTGGAGTCCTGGTCTCTGAGTAAGGCCTCTAGGTGTCTTGGATATACAAGTAATAATAATAATAATTTATTTCTTAACTAAGAGTAATGGGATGAAGTTAACTCTCTTGAACCCCCCAAAATAATTGTTTTCCTTCTTGGTATTTATACACATTTCAAATATTTGTATGTTATTGACATCTTTCCCTCCCCATGAAAAACAAAATCACAAAACCCCAGCAACATATTCTTAGTCATCTCTTAGTCAAGCTATCTATATTTAGCTCTTTTAATCATTTGTCATTGAATGAGGGAAGATTAAACAAGCTTATCAGGAATGATTAAAGGACTTTATATAGAGCACTATGTGGATTTATGTTATGTTGGTGTTCAATCTCTTCAAAGTTAGTGAATATTTTTGTCTGAAATACTAGACTGAAATGAAGATGGGTAACCTGTCTAAAAAAATGCCTAAATCGCTTAAGCACTTTTATAAATCTTACTCAGGGAAATGCTGAGTTGTGGGGCCTTGTAGGTCAGTTTCCTGTACAGAGTAGAAATTGCGATGAGGTGTTTTGTTTACAGAGTGCACAGACATCTTGTTCCCTTGGACAGGGTAGTAACGTACTGCACACAGACAACTCTTTGCTGCAGAAACCTTCGGTAAGGCATCTCTAACCTGTCCCCAGAAGCAACTGTTTTGCACCTCTGTCTCTCTCAAATCACATATCTTCACAAAACCATCTCCTCTTCCTGTCCCAGTCCTTGCATTTTACACCTGGATACCTGTACTCCAAGTCCACTCACTGAAGCTGTTTGGGACTCGGGTGAGCCTGCACATCTATTCTATCTTTTTCCATGACCACACAAAGGAGAGTGTTTTACAATACCCCTTTACAACTTCCTGAGTGCAATTACTGCATAACATATTTAACTCTTTCTATGGAGAGTTTCACCCTGGGTGCTTATACGTCAGCTATTGGCATCTTTTGTGATAATATTTGGGGAAGTAGTGGAGTATTAAGGGCAACATATTGTCCATAGGTTATTTCTGGTAGCTATCACACTTGAAGGTTATGCCTACAGGAGGGGGAGGGAGGAAAAGGAAAAATTCCCTGTCACTTTAGAATGCTGAGACATAATATATCATAGTTCAGGCACAGGTTGATGCTACCTCTTAGTCCTGTTGTGTCTGTGTGTCTAGTGATGCAAAGCATGGGAGTGCTGTCTTTCAGAAGCATTATATTCAGGCATGACAGATAAATGCTGCATGATCGCCACGGGAAAGGTGAAGTGGAGATATCAAAATGTACATAGCATCTATCGGGTCTATGAACACCTTATATTTAGTGAGATCATCACAACTTTCTTTTTTAATGTAATCACTATGTGAGTCAATTCTTCAAATGTGTAAATTAAAGTGCAGAGGATTTGAATATATAGTGTCCTTTAACAGTTGATGAGAAACAGGCCTGATATATTCTTTCAGTTCGGTGAGTTCGCTCTTTACTACCTTCTTGCTCTCTCTAGTTTCTGCCTTCAGGCATTCCACAAACACTTATCTTACATACATATTTATATATATATATTTCCCAGACACTAGAATTCTCTAATAAAATGTTTTACAGTCCTCATAGTGACTCTTTATTTAATACCAAATCTTTCTTTTCCAGTGCCTGTCCAATTTTCATGCCCTTTCCATAGTCATTCAATCCCTGAAGTATTACTATATTTACTATATGTTAGTAACCCAGGACACTTGCAATATTCTTTCTCACTTCTCCCCAATTATCTATATCTATCTATCTCACCACTAGTAAACATCCTCCCATATTTATGTATCATCAGAGCCGGTTGAAAATTTTTTGTTTGAATTCCTCCCTTCCCCCATCCCCACATACACAAAAAGCCCTTTTCATGGAACCAAAACTTTCCCTGAGCATTTAAGTATTGCCAACAAAATGTGCTTTTTCTGTTGGAAAAATAGGAATTTTATCTCCCTGGCTGCCCAGCTGGAAGGCTCCTGTCAATTTCACTTTCCGCCAGTGAAACAGACAAAGGCTTCCCTGAGGGGCTGCCAGGCTGAGCACCCTGGCTCACTCCCTCTCTGCTTCTCCCCTCAGTTCCAGTAGCTAGAGCAGCAGAGAGTTGGGGGCTCAGCCTCCCTGCCTTCCCACCTGCTCCAAGAACTGGAAAGGCAGAGAACCCATGGTGAATAATTTGTTGAGGCAAACCCATAACAGTCTTTTACACAGCAGTGAGGAAGAGAAGAATATTTTTTAAAAATAGGAAAATATGATGTAAAACCACAGACATTGGCAGGCGGGCTCTGGGACATGTGTAATATCTGATTAATATCTTGAACTTAGGTCTCCCACATGCCAGGCAAGTGCCCTAACCACTGGGCTATAGAGTCAGTCACGTTCTCGCTGAACCAGTGAATATTGAATTATTTATATGAAGTGGACCATGGTCAGGCAGGGCAGAAACTTGAACCTGGGTCTCCTACATTCCAAGTGAGCGATCTGGGCACTAGGGTTTGGCTATATTGGTCTCTTTCTGTAGAATTTTTCCATTTAAAAAAAAATTCAGAAGGTGTTTTTGTTGCTATGTGGAATGAAAAATTTCAGTTTTGACATTTGTTTTCATAAACTGAATTCTTGTTTGCTGGCCATCCCTACTAGTAACTATTACAAAAAAAAATTTCAAGTTAATTGTGACTCTTTAATATTTACAGAAACAATTGGGGCGGGGGAGGGGACTGAAAATAATAGTTGGTATAGATTTAGGAATCTATTGACCCAAATACCATTTGGGTTTACTTCTTATATAAACTGATAGAAGCAAAGATGTTTTCCAGTTAGCATGTTTCTTATTAGGGCCTAATCCTGCAGAGACTTAGCTTTATGTATGTGGCATCCATGGGCCTGGTCATACACAAGGTCAAGAAAGTGTTTGTCTTTTCAGGATCTGGGCCTTATTCTGCAGCTCATCCATTGAGTCGTTTTGTAACAGAGGGTTTGACAGCTAAAAGAGCAAGAAAATGTGTGGGTTTAGGTCATCTGGTGCCTGTATAGCAAGATTGGAAAAAGCAGTAAAAAAAAAAAAAATACTGGATGATCCTGTATTGGTAGATAAGACTACAATATAGGTCTCTTTCCAATTTCCTAATTATGCTGACGGATGAACAGCCATATTGGTCTTAATTTTTGGTGGGGTGGAGGAGAGGGAGCTAGCTACCTTTTCCAATATATGTGATATAACGTGCGCACACACACAATCATATTACAACTTTTGATCTCCAAATAAAATTGCAATGATACTATACACACTTTCCACAGCAATCCTTAAAAATTAATTTTACTTGGCTGTCTGTCTGTATGAGACAAATCCTTTCTTCTGTTTGATTGTCTGCAGCTCTTCTTTGCCCTTTAGTTTGGCTTTTGATCCCTTTTCAAGATTCCTCTGTTGCAGCAATGAGTCCTGTTGACCATGTGAATAAGATTTCCCTGTGAGTAGAATTTGAACTTTGAACAGTAAAACTAAAGAACAATCCTGCAGATGAATGCTTTGGCTAATTGTCACCTTCAGGGCAAAATGTCTGCTCCCAGAAGTCTTATGTCTGTTTCATTTTTGTGAAATGATAGATAAATCTGAATCCTTGTCTGTATGTCCCAACTCAACTTTGATTCTTAACTTATTTCTGTTTTTTCCACATGCTTTACAAAATTCACAAATCTGCACTAGACAAAAAGGTAATTTTCCTGGTGCTGTTCTGTGGGTGAAATTATTAACATAAAAATTGTCCGCTCTGCTGTGTGATGGTGGCTTCTTTTGCCCACAGAGTGCTTTTATAAATTACAACTTTCATTTAATGAAAGAGCACTCTTGCTGCATGTAGGCCTACACTGCATATCTTGATACTCTGTTAGTTATCAGAATCTCCAGAATGGAATGCATTTGGGATTTCTGGAGGTGTGCTACACAATGGATGAATATTAATAATTCATCTTCTAACCTCAGTTTCAGAACTTTGACAAAGCAAAGGTAGATATTTTAGGAACTGGGTTATTAAAGTGCCAACATTATTATCTTTTTTACATTATTACTGGTATGCATACTTAAGTTTTTAAAATTAAACTTAAAACAGATTAATTTTAACAGGACAAAAAAAAGATATGAATACCTAAATGGATGGCCATGATACCCCACGAATAAGTTGGAGGTTGCCATGTTTGCATTCTCTACTTTGAGAGAAGAGATCCAAGTATTCATCAATCAGCATAGCCTGATGTTGTACAATCAATATAGTAAATACCATTAACAATATAATTAGGACAGGTGAATGCTGAAGTTTGGCTTGTGAGGAGATTAGGTATACCGTGAACAATATATGGCCACCTTTTTGGCTTGCTAACACCCCTTTCTTCAGATCACGTTTGGAGTAGAATACCGCAAATACTTTGATGTGCTATGCTGAACCACTATATTTCTCCCACTCTGCAAAATTTTAAGCATATTTTGTAAGATGTCATAGACAGATGAGTTCTTTCATGAAGGGTTGGTGAAAGAGGATATCACTTTTACCAATTTGCACATGTAATGTTCAGACAGAAACCTTGGCAACCTAAAAATTTGCTGAGTTTCTCATAAAATATGGAGAATTATGTGTAATTTGTACTTTTGCATTGCTTTAACTTTACTGATAACTGCTGCTACTTTACTGCTGTGTTACATTACACTGTCTTTTGGGTAGAAGAGAATTAGATTTCTGAAGGGAATGAGACATTTAAAAAAAATTATAAATCACACCTCTTTATTTTATTTGACCCAAATTAGTCTGATAAAACTAGATGTTCCAACACTTCATACTCTGCCATCCTTTGCTTTTATCATGAGCAATTAATTTCTGAGGAATTTAGAAGCTGTGATGGCTCTGCTGCTGCAGTAAGATCAAAAAGTCTATCAAATGGAATTTATATAATATGCGCTTGAGTTTGTCGTCTTGGGGAGACTGTTTTTCAAAACAATCATAAATATCTAAACACAATAATAAGTTTGCATAAGGAAGCCTGTGTGTGTATTTAGTATATGAAGGTACCTGGAAGTACTCCATAAACAGAGTTGTGTTCTAAAGTGAGCTTGCAGTGGGGGTGGGGAGGGGGAATTTGTTTTTCTCTAAGAGCATACCAATCAGTGTGATGCTTCATGCAGGGTTAGTTTTTAGGCTTTTTGCATTTTCTTTGTAGTTTTTGTTTTTCATTTCATATGTTTATAAGAAGTCTTTAAACTCGACCTCTGGCTGAATGTTTTTCTCGGCCATCTAGCTTTTCATAGTTTACATATATATTTCCTATCTTGTATTGTTTGTATCTCTACAGTTTAGTCCCAGGGTCCTCAACATTTTCTAATTTTGAAATCCTGGGGCTGTTTTAGATATTTTAAAGTGCTTTAAAATAAGAACAGATGCTGAATTGAATGTGACTTAATGACTCGTTTTATTGGCATTCTGTAAGATTTTGGGACACTGAATTGAAATTAAATTGACCCCAAAATCATACAACTGCAGAATTACCCCCAGATTCTATCTGCTATGGCCCCAATCCAGCAAACACACAAGTGACTTTATATATGCAGTGTTACTGTTATTGAGTGAAATGCACTCTGAGTGCATTTCCCAGACCAGAAGAAGAGTCCTGTGTAAACTCCAAAGCTTGTCTCTCTCACCAACAGAAGTTGGTGCAATAAAAGATATTACCTCATCCACCTTAAGTCTCCAACATATGTAAGGAGTCCCACTGAATTTATTGGGACTATTCATATGACTAAAACTACTCAGATACATAAAGTGTTTGCAAGATGGGGGGCCTAAGTGTGCTCCTTGACGTAAACAATCATTCAAACAACTATTATTTCAGTGTAATGAAAGCTTACACTTCCCTTTAAATGGTTAAAAGAGAGAAGTTTGAAGATGAACTCATATTGGCTACCCACATAACTGCTTCAGGCAACTCATTGGGGGAATAAAATAGATTAATTACCTTGACTTTACAGCAGGAAATCCTCTGAAGTAACTGAACAGTCTGATTGTCAGTAGAATTTCTCAGGGAAAGAGAGAGGAATTTTTAACAGCAGGATAAATTAGCAGGAATATATTGTGTGACCATTTGGGTATTTTACTTACACGTTCTGTAATATTCATTATCTATATCAATGTTGAAAACTGATCTTTGAGATGTATAAAATTCAGCAATACTACAAAGTTGTTCAAAATATGCGGACTTTTATTTTACATGCCACTTCTGTCTGGCAGGGTTAGCTGAAGTAATCTTTGCATGTCAGTCAACATGTTATGCACTACAATACCTGATGTCATGAAATAATGTGAAAATAATTTAAAGTGGGAGGGGGGGGGAGTTTTTGTGTTCAAACCAAATTTGAAACGTTTCTGAAATAGAATTTAAATGAAGAAATTTCATTTTCAAGAAAACATTTTTTCCAGGGAAACTTTGTTGAAATCGTATGATTTTCCAACTAGCTCTATTGTATTACAAAGTGGGGAAGGAGAGAATTTAAAGGTCTGTTTAACTGGTATGATATCTCACCTGGCTTGCTCACAGAAAATGTTTGGTATAGAAAGGTTTAGGGTATAGCAGGAGGATCTGTTGCTGCACAGAGAAAACCTAAAAGGACTTGTGGAAGTTACCCTTCACCATTTTACAGGGAATATATATTTACAACCATCATACGCTCCTAAAATGAAATATGTTAATGTTTTATTAGTATGTCTTGGTGATATGTTACATTTCAATGATTTATTTGTGGTTCATTTTTTTTTGCAAGGCTAACACCATAAGTAACAAAATCCAACTAATTGATGGGAGATATTAATATTAAGGTACTGCATGACTGCATCAGTAGTGATATTGTATGCATTTTTAACAGTGTCGACAGGTCTCCTGGAATAACAACTGGTACTTGGATAGCACCTTTCAGCAAAGGGTCTCAATATATTTGAGCATTGATTTATTAACTCTTTCATTTCAAAGCAACACCTTGCTGCACAAGAAGTTCAGGAAAGATCCAAGTACTCCAAAAGTGATTAAAACTTTGAATACTACAAAGCTGATCCTATAAACCAGCTCTTCCCCTGACTTGTTCCTTCAGCTTTCTCTTGCTGCTTGCCACTGGCATGTAGCTGCCATTCTGCTCTTTGACTGGTATAGTAGTAGTTGCCAATCCCGTGTTTAAAAATATAAAAGCCTCCCAAAAATCACGTGAATGTCGTTAAAATCATGAGATTTTAAAAAACAAATGTTTGTCCCTTTTATTTATCTTCTTGTTTTTCAGCCTTTTGGTTCATGTTTTCAAAACTTTGTTCACAACTGTGAGAGCTAGAAATTTACTTAAAAAAAAAAAGCAGAGATTTTCAGATGATCCAGGAGTTGAGGCTTTATGGAGAACACTAAGTATCACTAGACTCGTGACAATATAATGAGAATTGTCAACACTGCTTTAAACCAGCATGCCAGCTGGCAGCTTCTCTGGGCCTCTGTCTTTACCCCACATGCTGACTGGCTGTGCAGGCTCCCTATCCAGCCCACTGCTTCCCACTCCCCGCTGTTCTCCCCCTCTTCTGACTAAACCAGGGCTGCTTCTGTTTGATCCTTATACACTGCGAAACTACTGCTCCCTCTTCTACTTCTTTCTCAAGATATCATTGATCCCCATACTCTTCATCTCTGGGAAAAGTCAGGAATGAGGGAGTTAAGCCTTACAACACTTATTACTGATGGTTAAATTGATATAAGAGAGATTAAGGCCAAATCTCCATCCTCATTGCAGAAATCTTCCATTTCCGTTAGATGGGTGAGGGTAAAAGCATCAAGCAGCTACTGTGCACCTATCCATTTGTCTGCTTGTTTCTCATTCCTCTCCCTGCCACCCACTCATTCGCCAACCAATGATGGGAACAATACTATGTGGGGAGGTAGCCACCTGCCCACATGGGAGAACAGCACATAGTGGTAGGCACTCTTTCCAACTGCAAATGGATGTGGTTAGTCATCAGAAACTTGGAAAGAAGGAAGAACGAGGCAGAGCATCCAGAAATTTGAAAGAGGTAATGAGAATGGAAGACCCAGAGTAAGAAGAAGTGTGGTTTGGGATGGACATATTAGGTGGGTGGATGGCAGATGTGGCAGGGCATGAAAGGGAGAGTACTTCTAAGTTTCTAGGGAGATCTCATACAATTTGTCCTTGTGGGAGGGCATCTGAATATTACACCTTGAAGTGAAGTATTTTTGTCATCTTGTTGGGTTTTTCTCTTGTGTTGTGTTTGAGCAAAATTTATTTCCCAGTGGGCACATTTAGCCAACATTCATTCCCTCTCTACCTTAAGGGTATCGCTTGAGAGAATGTTGATAGTTAGAATTTTCCAGGAGATTCAGAAATGCAGAGCTCTGATTGGCCGCTAGGAGATAATGCTTTCAAAATTCTATAAAGAGCCTTCTAGTGTTAAGGGGACATCTGCTTCCAACAACCAGTTAAGATTTGAGCTGGGGGATAGGGTAAAAGGTCTCCATGGAAGGTGCATTATGGAGATTTCCTCTGAAGATTGGCACTATTGACTGGATGCCAGTTGAAGGTTTACTTTCAAGTCACTGAAGGGATTTTATTTGAAGGGGAAAAATCCATTTTCAGAATTTATTTTGCTACTTAGTTAAATCGGCTGAATACTCTTAGGTGTATTAAGACAAAATTAAATCAGATTTAGCCGACAAGGAGAAAACAGGTTTTTTAAGAAATCTATTCCAGAGAGCATGGAATTTTCAACAATATCAGAAGGGTATTCTAGTGAATATTTTAAAAAGCCTGAACTGTTCAGGTCTCATTGTCTCTGAACATATTTGTTTCTGTTACATACAGACAGTGTTCTTTAAAGATTTGTATATTGTTAGTAGCTGTTCTTGCACAATAAAACCATCTTGAAAAGTTAACTGACATTAGGGGCTTCACTCCTAATTGCACTCCAGATAAGCAGGGCTCCTGCTGACCTAATGGTACAGTAGCAGTAGTTTATATTCTAGCAGGCAGGCTACCAAAGCTGAGCTTGTGGGGAATGCAGTTTAGCAGAGACTGCACAATTTCCCCCAAATGGGCCAAACTCAAGCAGATACAATTCAGTTTATTTTAATGGAGATGTGTCTGCTCAAACCAGGGCTGAATTTGACCCAGTACTTTTGGTTTCCATAGGGAAAGTGCATCTCAGTCCATTCCATCATCAGCTGGAAGAAAACTATGGACGAATGAAGGGGAGGGGAAGGGAAGTTTCAAAATAAGGAGAAAGGAAGTAATATACTGTATGCATTATTGCCTAAGGCCAATATAAAGGGAAGGAAAGGGGGGGAAAAACCCAAAAAACTAAATATAGCTCATATTGTATATAAACAATAGTCTTTGGGGAAATCCATCTGTTTGCTCTTATTGTCATCATTTTTCAAATAACAATCCTTTTGAAGGACCCTTAATTACCTTAGCTGGGATTAAGCATATCCGTTTTATTCTTATCAATTGATTGAACAATATGATGTATCTAATGAATGTTTGCTTTCACTTCTCAGTAGCCAGTTTTTTACTAAGTAGTCAGTGCCATTGGTGTAGTATTAGTCATGGGAATTCTCTAGCAGACTAGATCATGCAGTCATTGCATTAACTGTAATCTGCCTTACTTTCAGTATTCAGAGGGAAAATATCAGTATATTAGACCTCTTAGCAACTTTGGAGAATAATAGAATTGTATCTAATTATGAAGTTGCAAATTAAAATACCTGACACATTCATATTTGGCATTACAGGAAGTTTGGTATAATCTCTAAAATAAAGGTAAAAGATATTGGATTTAGGAATTTAAACATTATCTACTGCTGTTCATAATGAGATTTCAGGACAGAATTCAAATAAAAATTGCATTCACTGCAGAAGTGAAATTGAAGGAATTTGGGAAATGTTAAAAAGCATATGGGTTATGACTCCAATAATATGCAAAGCTTCTTATTTCTTGCCTTAGACTTGGAAATATTTTCCTGTGTGAGGACCCAATCCTACCTTCTTGATTTTTCCATTTACTTCAGTGATGATAAGATGAGGATCTAAATTGAGAAAAATTCACTGAAGACGGTGTTTTTCTTTTTTGAGTATACACAATGTCAAAAACTATTTTAGCTCTTCAAATTGAAACCTAAAACCCAATCAAACTGATTAGCTGCAGTACAGAGAAACAAATGCTTGCATTGCTCTTTAGTAACTCCTGCAGTGGGTGTAAGGAATGGAATTAACAGCTTTCTGATACAAGTGCTTCCAAGAAATAAGATATTCAGAGGTGCTACCTAGAGCAAATATTTGTTTAAGCAGCAAACATGAAACCATCCCTGAAAAGGCCATGTGATCGTTTTCAGGCTTCATTTTGGATGTCTGTTGTAAAGAATTTTCTTCTCTATCTGAGACTGACAATAACAGTCCTAAATAAATAAATAAAATGTGAACATGCATTTATTTTCAGCTCCAGCAAAATAAATCTCTGCAGACAGGTTGGCATTACATTTCTCATCATGATGTTGCCCTCTCTGTTACAGTATATTTACTTAACTTTAAAATTTCATTTTGTTTAGCTTCTTCCCCCTTCAGAGAGGAAACTAGTATTTTATTGGATTTTGTCTTTTTCAAAATGAATGTATCAGTCTCTGCTGCTGATGCTGCATGGATAGGTCTGTCAATTATTCTTATTAGTCCTGTTTTCAGAGTTGGTAACTTCGCTACAAAAACCTGCTTGAAAACTAAAACTTGTGCCATGTTTCAAGTGGTTGTTTCAACTGTTCTTCAAAATATGGAGAGAAAAAATGACTAAATGTTCACCCTAGAGTCCTGAGCTTATTTTTAAGGTGGCATGCAGAAGACATACAGTGCATTAGCAAAAAAGGTGCTAATCTTAATGTTATGACCGGTCTACTTCCAGATATTGTAAAAAGGGGTGGGAGGTGACAAGCGCTAACTCTGATGTACAAATAGCCTTCCAAAATGTTTGTGCATGCAACTTTCGTTCCAGAATTAAATCTTTGAAATCCACACCATTCAAATTTCTTTCTCCTGATAGGAGGAATTGTTACATGTCCTATATGCCATACATAGACAGTAATAGTTGTGAAGCTAAAAATAATTCATACACTTGAGAATTTCCTGCAGAGTCTAATTAATGTCTAATCTATAACCATAGTGTTTATAGCTCAGAAATGACTTGCTAGCCATACAAAGTAGTACTTGCTTCCAGTGTCTGCTGCTAGTATAGTTTGGGTATAGCAGTGAAGAAGCCTTCCTCTGGGTTATGGATTAGATTCCCAGAACAGTAAAAGGCTGTTCTCTTTTTAATGTATGAATACCTGACAGTCACACACTGTTTTATACTGACACTCTTTCTCCACGCACACTGTTGTACAATACACCTCTTCATTTTGAGACTACATTTTTTAATTCTGCATGGCACATTCATCTTCCTTCTATGTGACCTTGATCCTCCCAGGCTACTGCAAGTGTTGTTCAGTTAGTGGGTAGTTACTGAAGACTTGTCGGCATGGGAAAGTTGTAACAATATCACTTAGGGTGTGAATTTAAACCAAAAATAGTTGAATTCATGCAAAATTTTGTGTGGACGTTCTTATTTTGGTATGAGAAACTTAGTTTTGTTTAGGGTAAGCCTATTAGGAAAAGATTTAACTAAACTGAAGTAAACCACTATTACACATACTGTATGTGTAATCACCCAGCCTTTTGCACAGGTTTCACTATAACAATTTAAATCTCTTAAGTTATGCTGGTACAACTTTCTCCCACAGAGAGGCCTTGAATGCTCAGTGAACAAATGGAGCTGCTTGAATTGCATCTGCAGTTCATCCGATAGCTGTGGAGCAAGATACGGAACTCACTAAATGAAAGTGCCTACAAGTGTTTCTGTTGAACAGTTGGAGATTTTATTTAAGACTTAATTTTAATGCCTTGAAAAACATTATTGTAAGGTTTTGCTGTATTACTGCAGTGCACAGAACATGTATGGTTAAACTGCCATTTAGGTCTTCATGAGGAAATAATGGATGCCCATGTTTCACTCTGTTGCCTCTGTATCAAAGCACCTTTGTCTCTACTTATACTATTCTGGCAATTCTAACTGTACTCAGTGTAGCATTAAAAGGTAAAAAAGATGCCTTAAAAATCTAATTAAGTTTCAAACTATCCAAGGCCTTATAGGTCAAAAAAGCCCTCTTAAACTCTAGAAACCAGTGGGCAGCCAGTGAAGATCACAGAGCAGAGATAATATGTGCTGTCATTGAGAGTCACCATTTAGCACAAGGGCTGCCATATTCTGCATCAGCTAAAGCTTCAGTAGATTTAATGTATTGCCCCATGTAGAGCACTTTGCAGTAATCCAGTCTCAAGGTGGCAAAGGCATGAATCATGGTACTAAGAACAGCATCTGGAAGGAACAGTCACAACGTTCTGGCTAGGGACCGATGGTTATATTTAAAAAAAAAAAAAGCATTCATGGGCACTGATATACGTGACAGACCCAGACCAGTGGGGTACAGGAGTCTAGTAGAGGGCAAATATACTGGTCACTGGATGAGTAGTTTTCTGTTCCCTGAGTGACCAGAGCAGGGGCTGCACTAAAGTAACCAGGAACCTGCTAGAACCAATTAAGGCAGACAGGCTCATTAGAACACCTGCAGCCAATCAGGGCACCTGGGTTTAAAAAGGAGCTCACTTCAGTTTGTGATGGGCGTGTGAGGAGCTGGGAGCAAGAGGCGCAAGGAGCTGAGAGTGAGAGGATGTGCTGCTGGAGGACTGAGGAGTACAAGTGTTAACAGACATCAGGAGGAAGGTCCTGTGGTGAGGATAAAGAAGGTGTTTGGAGGAGACCATGGGGAAGTAGCCCAGGGAGTTGTAGCTGTTACATGAGGCACTATAGACAACTGCAAACCACAGGGCCCTGGGCTGGAACCCGGAGTAGAGGGCGGGCCCGGGTTCCCCCCAAACCTTCCAACTCCTGATCAGACACAGGAGGAGTTGACCCAGACTGTGGGTTCCACTAGAGGGGAAGATCACTGAGGTGAGCAAATCTGCCAATAAGCGCAAGACCCACCAAGATAGAGGAGGAACTTTGTCACATATACAACACATTTTATTTTATCTGCAATTCATTTTCACTAAATCTGAGTTTTTAAAGTGATCACATTTTTAATAATGCAATACTGTCTGGGAGTTTGACCTGAGAGAGGACTTCAGGAGTGAGATATGAAAAATTATACAGTGTTGTGTTTGTGTAGTGACAAATAATTGCATTGTTGATATAATATCCATAAACTCTAATGCCCAAGTAGACTAAAAACATTACTCACTGAAATATTAGGGGCATAGATGCCATGCTGATGGGTGTGGTATAAAAACATAAATAAATTAGACAAAGAGCCTGAAATATGAGGTGCTTAGCTGGAATAGGACAAATTCAAAATGTGCTCTCCTTTCCGTATGTAAATGGTTATGAAAATGTAACCAAGTACATTCTGGATTGAGCTACTCCTTTGAACTGATTTAATTCCCATTTAAATTGATGGAAATACTCCCACTGATTTTCAATTAGTTTTGGATTTGGCCTGTGGTTATCTTCTTTTCTATCATATTTTGAAACCATGTAATCAGTGGTGGGATGTAGTATGAGCTACTATAAATTTTCACTTATTGCATTTTTTGAAAGAAAATAGTCCCTTTGCAAAGATTCCAGCTCACTAAGTCTCTCATTAGTTGCTGCAAATGTTTTGTGCACTTCATGTGCCTTTTTAGATACCACTATTGATTAGAGTTGCACACATTAGTAACTCTGATTCTCCACTGAAAATTCAAGAAACACCATTTGTGTTGTGTGCCACTTAGTGTTAAGATATATCAACCAAAACTGCTTATACTTGTTTTTTTCCTTCAGAGGTATTTCAGATTTAGTGATGCAAAGTTTGTGTCATTCGAGGGTGACTAAACTACACAGCTAGAGTGCATAGGCATAAACAGCCCAGTAATATTGAGATATCCTTGGAGATCTGCATAAATATTTATTTAAATAAATATTTAACATCTGTGTGACTTAACAAGTGATACTTAAATGATAATTCACAATTCAGGGCTAATGAAAAGATTAATCCTTTCTGTTGACCTGAAAATAAATTTCTTTAATGTTAATGTATTCCGTGTCACAATGCTCTCAAAGTTTTGAAGTTTGTGGACTGAACATTTTTATTGCCATTACTTACAGAAACATTTTCAAAATACAGCATAGGAAGGAAATAATGCTTAGCCTTATTTAGATGGATGCCATTTATTCTGCATACTAAGTTTTGTGTACTTCACCCTTTCACATTACTTTAACAATTTATCTTCTGTCAGTAACTTTACAAAATTAACTGGACTCTTTGCCTTTATTAGATAACAAAACAATGTGTTGTCACAGAAAGAAAGGGGGAAATGAATGTTATACATATACTTGTATGTATAAGTAGAACTTATTACCGGTGCAATGAATTTTGAGGTGTTTTAAAATCTGTAACACTACATCCTATGGAGATAAGTAGAAGGCAAAATAAAGATTATATTCTTTATTACAGAGTCTGTTGAATTTTCACAAAAGTTGCAGGTGTTAGCTCTGGTCTCCTACACGAATTCTTATGAATTTGGCAATCACCTTTTGCTTATCTCAGTTGACTGGTAATTCCTTGTCTCCCTTATTTTCTTCCTGGCAAAAACTGTTTTGCTGTATTGTTATGCACTGTCAGTTACGTTGTTTTGCACCAAGACACTGCCACATTTCAGTTTTGGGTTAAGTGATCCTTTTATAGTCTGTAGATTAAAGGCTGCTATCCTTTCATTTGCATATGCGCAACCCTCAATTTATGTGGGAGGCGCATACACACGACTGACATGATCATCAGGCCCCAGTTTTAGGCCTTGATCCTATATCAGTATGTACTAACACAACTCTGTACTTGCTGGGAGCCCCATTGACATCAATCTCATTGTAGCTATTCTGTATGATCAGTTCTACATTTCAGACTAGATGGATATTACCCATAATGCTTAGTAATGAGAAAATTACTTAGATTTTAAATGGGCTATTGCCTCCAGGTTGAGTTTTGCACTTATCACATGGTCTCAGTTCTGACTGTCTCAGATTGGTGGTGACAGTGAGATTTTCACATATATATAGCCACATTCCCAAGTTGTGGCTTAAGCCTCCTCCCATTTCTCTCCCTGGTGCCTACTACCTCTAGAATTTGGAGCAGCTTCTCCTCTCTCCATGTGTGGCTATTGTCCTGAGTTTTTTCTTAGCACCTACGTGCCTCCACTCAAAGTGACACCTCGCTGTGCCTGATACACAAGGGAGCTGTCTCTTGAGAAATCACTTCAGTTACTACTAGCTGGCAAGGAGTGTAAGCCCTGGACACACATGACAACAAGGTAAACAAAAAAACATCAGTAAATGCGTGGCACAACAATAACAGCACAACAGAGGAGGGACTTGATTGGGCACAGGAAAATAAGATCCAGGGAAGGAAAGGGTAAAGGTTAACCAGTAATTAATAAACATCAATAAATAAGCCAGTTCCCTGACTCCTAAAACTCTCAAACTCGTCCAACCACTCCACCCTCCCTGACATGTAATGCAGGAACCACCCGAGCCCCTCAAAATCTCAGAGCAAAAACTCCCTTTGGGGGAAAGTGAATTCAGCAGAGACTCTGAACCATGCTTGCTTTTTCTCAGCTTCCAAACTTACCCCTCTCTCCTTTTCTTTGGGTAAAGCCAGGCTGTCTCTTCCCCAGTTAACTTGCTGGAGTCCGTGCAGCCAGGTCTGTTGTTGGTCCAGTGCACTGCTTGTCCAGATCACCACATGCTGATGCTTCATCGTGTGGATACTCCACAGTCTTGTATATCTTTCTCTCTTAAATATTGGTACTAATGTGCTCTTTTTCTAGGCATCATCTTCAGTCTTTATGATGAAAGTAAACAATTATTTCAATATGTACATGTTTTCTAGGTCCAGGTTTTCCATATTTCTGCTGATATGCTATTGGGGCCAAGAGCTTTCTTATTTTTCATGTTGCTCAAGGCTTCTCTAACTTCTAGGACTGGTACCACCAGACCCGGGTTTGGTTTTTATTATACATCATGGTTTTCTTGGATTCTTTTCATTCATAAACCTTTCAAAGGAACTTGTCCGCTATTGCTTAATCTGGTTCTCATTGACTAACGTGCTTCCACTTTCATCTTTAACGACTTTGATTTCATCAATGTCTTTAGTTCTCTGGTCATGGGTGTTTGCCACTCCATTTTTTTAACTCATCCTTCATGTCAAGATTGTAATATAAATCGGGGGAAATATACACATTACTCAGCGTATACGCTAAAATGCTTGAAGAGCTCTCTTTCCTGCTCTGATCATAAAAAGCTTGCAGAAAGCATAGAAAGAAAGTTTGGAGTGGGGTTGATAGAGAAGAAAAACAGCACCCAACACTCCTCCTCAACTCAGTTTATCTAACATGCCCCCGAAAGCAACATCTAGGCAGAATTGTGCCCAACAAATGTACATATTAGTGAAACTCATTTGCTTTGTAGATTTCCTCCACTTAGTGGCAGATCATGTGGTGTTATCTACTCCTGCTTGATAATGATTAACAGAGATTAGTAGTAATTTATGATGCACTTTTGGAGACTAATTTTCAAAAGAAATTAGATGGTTTTTCTTCTTTTGAGAAAATATTAGCTGAAAGCGGCTTATTGTTTTTCATCTGCTGTGTGCCTGGTAATCCCGGGTACCTCATGCTGGCATAAAAAACAAAACAAACAAACTTTATCAGTATCTTAATGTTGATGTAAAACACAGGGTTCTCTTCCTCCCGCCCCCTATTCATCTACTACTATTATTTTCCCCACACCACCTCTTTTATTTAATCCACATCATAAATAGTCAAACAAGCAAGCTTTAAGTGTTTAAGTTCTTAAACTTACATTTTATACCAAACATTACTCAGCATCACACTGCTGAGGTATGGCATCTGGTTTAAATATCAACTCATATTAACTCATCAAATATTAGCTCATGGTGACTGATTAAATATCGAACAGTTATTATGTATGCCTAAAGTATGTAAGTAATGTCATGTTGTCATGTAGGTGTTAACCATATCAGGAATTGCATAATTAGACACATCAATTTCTGCTTGAAAGTACATAGAATAAATGCACATCCATGGAATCATTTGTTCAGACTGCTAAATTAACCCTATCGAGAATAGAGTGAGCAAAATATTCTGTACTCTTAAAATAAAAAGTTAGGTATTTGATTGTAAATCTCCCCTCTACCATGATGCCTATAAAGCACTTGATAATGACTAAGCAGCTGGTATGGTGTGGGTCCTACTTATTACACTTAATTTTCCTCACTGTTGTGTTACCATATTCTTTTATTGTAAGCTGTTGGAGAAAGGACTCTCCTTTTGTTATATGTGTACAGTGCCAAGCCCAATGTGGGTTAGGGCCTCTGTTACTGCAGTAGAAATAGTTAATAATAATCAGATCAGTTACTTTAATTAGGGTTACATTTTATCCTCAGATGAGTTGCAGTCATCCATTCACTCAGGGGCCTATATTTCAGGTAGGCCATTACGCTGTTTCCCTGTGAGATTCCACATACATGTTAAAGATCTGGACTGGAGCCTAAAACAGTCAATTCAGTTCAGAACAGTTTCCATAGAGGCCATCGTTGTTAGCAACTTGTGTGTTCCAAGCTTGAGGCTGCTCCCTCCTCCCGTCACTTAAAAAAATAAAAATAAAAATAGATGGCAGGCTGTTCCAGGAATAGACAATGATGGGATAACTGTGCTTCTGTCCTGTCACTTATGTGGTGTTGTCCCTCTCCCTTTCTAAGAAAGGTGATGACTTTTTATTCCACAATAGACATCAAGGGAATGTTTTACTTTGACATTTCAGTTTTGAAACTTGTATGAGGTATGCTCATTCACTCAGTTTTATAGTTAGAAATTCCATGGTTCAGTATGTTATACAACACATTGTGCCCTTTTAATTTCATTGTAGAGAGCAGTTATGCATAACAGAGATTGGATTTTTAGCGGTGCCTAGCCTGGTGAAACCAGGCCCCTCCCTCCAAGGGATTTAAAGATGGGTTGGCTGTGCACAAACCATTCCAGATGGAATGCCATTAGGAAAAACAGTGGCATACGAGATTGGAACCTTAGAAACATACATTGTATGAAATAAATTTCTATTAGTGCTTTTTTTGCTGTCATAACTGTGACTTGCTGATACTGAATGACTGCATCATTGGGGAGTTCAGTCCCCACTGTACTTTAACATTAGAGTTAAAAGCCTGTACATTATCTTGTCATTGAAGAAAATGTTTTCCTTCTGATAGGATTAGTTTCAAACCACTACATATATTTTTTCTCTGTTTTGAATATTGTAGAAATGTTGCATATTATGTCAAATAAAACACCGGGATAGCAAACCATCTTATTTTGTTACTTCCTTTACAGTAATTTATGTAAGATGTAGTGAAACTACTATATGAAGCTCAAAATATAAATTTGGGTTGTCATGGATACACACATGAGAAGGCTTTCTTTATAAATTTATTATGAGTCTGACAATTTATTTTTAGTACATAACAGTAGTTTCTCCCAAAGAGAGAGATGATGTAATGAGGTTCATTATTGTTACTCTTATTAAACCCAACTACATTGCCCTTTTCTTTTTCTGCTCACAATCCAAAGATATTTTAAAGCCTACATGCGCACTGTATTGTTTGATGTCAAAATGGCTGATCAGGGATTTAGGGTATTCTTTCACTTACTTGACTCCTTGAGTGCCAGTGAGCCAAAGATGCTCAAAGTGTAAATTGTATATTGCTTACAAACAGCAGGTTAAAGTGCTACTGTAAAATAATCCAGCAAAAAAAGGCATGCTTTTGGATTTGCAAATGTTCCAACTGCTGTTTGCTGCCTTAGTAATTAAATTAGATGAGGTATACAACAAAAAGCTGCATGAGCTAAATAATTTATAGAACTTTCTCATGTCAGTAAATAACTTCTAGTGCTGTGTGTTCTACTTGGTTATAGTTTCTACTTTACATATGCAATGAAGTACAACATGCACTTTGTTCAATATGCTGTTCTCTTTTATTTCTGAAAAATATTGGTTAATCAAATAACAGGAATCTTGATGAGGGATTATTATATCAGAGAAAATGGGGGAAAATCAAAAGAGGAATTCAATAAGGATAATTCACAATAATAAAAAAAGTAAATTAAGGAAAAACAGGACTCCTTTTAAAATTTACCTCTTTTAAAACACATAATGGAATTACAGCTTACTTAGTAAGTGGCCTCTTTTGTGGGTATTTAAGTATCAGAATAAAAAAAAACTCTTAAAGGAAGGAATTGAGCAACATTGTTTGAAAATCAGTGAGCAGCTACACAAGTAGCAGAAAGACAAATACACACACCCAAAATTCAGACTGGTTATTTGGGTTGCGTTTTAAATACAGAATTCAGAGTAGTAGCCATGTTAGTCTGTATCAGCAAAAAGAACGAGGAGTACTTGTGGCACCTTAGAGACTAACACATTTATTTGAGCATAAGCTTTCATGGGCTAAAACCCACTTCATCAGATCTCTTGTGTGGACTGGTCCAGGCTGAGGTTGATGGTAGGATGGAAATTGTTGAAATCATGGTGGAATTCCTCAAGGGCTTCTTTTCCATGGGTCCAGATGATGAAGATGTCATCAGTATAATGCAAGCAGAGTAGGGGTGTTAGGGGATGAGAGCTGAGGAAGCATTGTTCTAAGTCAGCCATAAAAAGTTGTGGGTGAGGACACCCCATCATCTCACGCATTGGCACCCTGACAACAAGATTATCTGACTATGTAGACTCTCTCCTCAGGCCCTGCGCTACCAGCACTCCTAGCTATCTTCAAGATACTACTGACTTCCTGAGGAAACTACAGTCCATTGGTGATCTTCCAGAAAACACCATTCTGGCCACTATGGAAGTAGAAACCCTCTATACCAGTATCCCACACAAAGATGGACTACAAGCCATCAGAACAGTATCCCTGATAATGTCACGGCAAACCTGGTGACTGAACTTTGTCCTCACCCACAACTATTTCACACTTGGGGACAATGTATACCTTTAAGTCGGCGGCACTGCTATGGATACCCGCATGGCCTCACAGTATGCCAACATTTTATGGCCAACTTAGAACAACGCTTCCTCAGCTCTCGTCCCCTAACGCCCCTACTCTACTTACGCTACATTGATGACATCTTCATCATCCGGACCCATGGAAAAGCAGCCCTTGAGGATTCCATCATGATTTCAACAATTTCCATCCCACCATCAATCTCATCCTGGACCAGTCCACACAAGAGATCCACTTCCTGGACACTACAGTGCTAATACGTGATGGTCACATAAACATCACCCTATACCGGAAACCTACTGACCGTTATACTTACCTACATGCCTCCAGCTTTCATCCAGACCACACCACACGATCCATTGTCTACAGCCAAGCTCTAAGATACAACTACATTTGCTCAACCCCTCAGACAGCGACAAACACCTACAAGATTTCTATTAAGCATTCTTAAAACTACAATACCTACCTGCTGAAGTGAAGAAACAGATTGACAGAGCCAGAAGAGTACCCAGAAGTCACCTACTACAGGACAGGCCCAACAAAGAAAGTAACAGAACGCCACTAGCCGTCACCTTCAGCCCCCAACTAAAACCTCTCCAGCACATCAAGGATCTACAACCTGTCCTGAAGGACGATCCCTCACTCTCTCAGATCTTGGGAGACAGGCCAGTCCTCGCTTACAGACAGCCCCCAGCAAATACTCACCAGCAACCACACAGCACAGAACAAAAACACTAACCCAGGAACCTATCCTTGCAACAAAGCCCGTTGCCAACTCTGTCCACATATCTATTCAGCGGACACCATCATAGGACCTAATCACATCAGCCACACTATCAGAGGCTCGTTCACCTGCACATCTACAAACATGATATATGCCATCATGTGCCAGCAATGCCCCTCCACCATGTACATTGGCCAAATCGGACAGTCTTTATGCAAAAGAAAGAATAGACACAAATCAGAGGTCAAGAATTATAACATTAAAAAAACAGTCTGCGAACACTTCAACCTCCCTGGTCACTTGATTACAGACCTGAAAGTTGCAGTACTCCAACAAAAAAACTTCAAAAACAGACTCCAAGAAACTGCAGAATTGGAATTTAATTTGCAAACTGGACACCTTTAAATTAGGCTTGCATAAAGACTGGAAGTGGATGTGTCATTACACAAAGTAAAACCTATTTCCCCATGCTAATTTTTCCCCTTACTGTTACTCTCACCTTGTTGTCAACTGTTGGAAATGGGCCATCCTGATTATCACTACAAAAGTTTTTTTCCCTCTCCTGCTAATAGCCCTCCATAACTGATTACTCTCGTTATAGTTAGTATGGCAACACCCATTTTTTCATGTCCTCTGTGTGTGTGTGTGTGTATCTTCCTACTGTATTTTCCACTGCATGCATCCGATGAAGTGGGTTTTAGCCCACGAAAGCTTATGCTCAAATAAATGTTAGTCTCTAAGGTGCCACAAGTACTCCTAGTTCTTTTTGTTAAATACAGAAGTAATTTTAAAAATAAATATTAAATGTTTATGCAAATACATTGCATCAGGGTTTATTCACTCTCGTTTTTCTGATTTCCCCCTCTTCCCTCCTGACCTTTCCCACCCCAGCATTTTAAGTCACTCTCAAAAACAAAATAAAAATTGCAAATTAACTTGCAGGCTGTGGCATAATGGCACACACAGAAGAATGGCCCTCTGTTCCATTAAAAAATCACTAGGGCTATTTTCTGTAATTTTAAAAATTGAAGTATGTGTCCTATTGACAACAGGAACTTTAAGCGTAACAGAATAGGGGGCATAAAGCATGGTGTCCACAAAACCAGCAGAATCAGTTCATTTTTCTAGAACTGGGCACATAAATCACAAAGGAGAGAGATTCTGTCCTTGGTTATTTAAGTAGTGCTAAAAGCATGTAAGTAGAGAACCAAATCTCAAACTCATGGGGGAATCTGTCCTGCTAGACGTAATGCACTGTTTACTTTATATAGTCATTTAACAGAATATAAAATGGGATTCAGAGAAATAAGAATTCATTTGTCCTGAAAAATTCAGAGTCATAGTGATAAAAGAGGTAGGGTTTGAATTTACAGGCTACTTAGAAGAGGATTCTTTGCTCAGAGAGCAGCTCCAGTGATTACAATGTAAATACTCAATAAGGACTACGCTCATGAATAGAAGTTTCAAGGTCAAGCCCATAGGATTGTCATGGCATGAAACCTTCAAAACCTGCAACAAATGTTCTCATTTTTCTCCATAAGATAGAAAGTAATTTTATTAGGTTTTTTTAATGCTATAATTATGGAGGCATCTGTTGTGGCTCCGAAGTTAAGATTTAATTGAGTTTTGCACTTAAAGCAGGGATTCAGCATCTTACGTATGGAAAAATAGACTATCCACCTCAAAATTAGAGCACTTACTCTTTGAGTATAGAATGAATTTTCTGCAACTTTTCAAGTAAATCTATGTATGAGTTAATATTTAATTATAAAATAGATCAGTTAAGAAATGTATTAGAGTGCATCAGAGAGGTTTTATAATAGCAGTAAGACTTAGGCATAGTGAGATAGTAGAAATCATATTTTTAGGATGTTTACAAAAAGCAATAAAGTAAGTGAAATTACATTTTTCCCAACTGATCGACACCCATTTCCTTTTCTTTCCCAGTTTTCTTTCCTTTTTTGGTTGCTACAACCAACCAGTCTGTCTTCTCATTAGAGAAGCAAACAAGCACTGTGTGGACTAATATGCATCAAGGTTGGTGGCATGACTGTTTTAAATGAATGAATTTATTTAGTCTGAGGAACAGCATTATAGCACTATTGTTGTTTCATGAGTTAAATTCGAAGGATAGCTTGAGAGTTTCTTTTGCAAAGCAATGTTACACCACATTTTGTTCAATTTCTGATTTAAAAAATTAAACTTATTAACATGGAATTATTACTACCCTCCACACATTGCAGAGGATTATACACAGAAGCACTCGGTAAATAGGCCCCATAAGTAATACATTTCAAAAGAAGGCTTTGGGAATATGACTAATAGCTCTTAAAAACAGACCAATTTTATGAAATTTTAAAATGTGAAATTTACATGTTGTAGTATAAAAGATCATTTCTGAGTTTAATTGCTGATCCCCTGACTTCCATGGCTTGGCTCCTGCAAACAATTGAGCTATACTAGCTACATATAGATTTTTAGAAGAAAAATTGTTCAAATCCTTAAAAAGCAAATTTTTCATAGAAAACCACCATTAATGGAGCCTCTTTTGCCTTTACTGATGGGCAATACTGTTGATACTGGAAAATTAGACATGCTAGTGATCCACTGTTAAATTCCAAATAGGGTGTTATTGTCACAGTGGGAATCTCACAAACACAAGCAAGCACAGATCTTTCAAGGGTCTTGTTATGTGTCGTACCAACTGTTATGTTCACAGCACACAAACAGAGAAATTGCAAGGTCACAGTCTTTTATTTCTTAAAATCCAGAACTGCAGCACACAAGAACCAAAAACAGAGAGAGCTAGCTGTTCCATAAGACAGAGGCACAACTCACCACACTATGCTTTAGGCTGGCTCTTTGCAGACTGCTTCCTGAAAGACCCAGATCACGTGCTTCCCTATTGGGACCCCTTGCCTGCAAGCAGGACCAGGAATCCTCCCTCCCCGCTCGCCCCTGAAATGTAAAGTGATATTTGATCATTTTAACTCAGTTTTCAATATGCTATACCAGGTTACAAAATGGAATTAGAAGTAGTCTGTGGTGTAAGGCAGTGTGGTTGATTTCTGTGTTTCCAGTTCTCCATGTGACTGATATGTTTGTATAGGGTTGGGAGGACTTCTGGTAATTTAATGCTCACAGCTTGTCTCATCTTGTATCTCCATCTCCCATCATGCTTACAGAACCCTGTCATCTGACAATGGTTAGGCAAGTGGCAAGCTGAGACTACTGCTTATGCAAAAACATGCTTGCTTTACTGTTGCTTCATCCCATTGCCATCCACCTAATTCTTCTGTTTCAGGTGCCTTGTGTCTTGGTATAAACATAGATAATTCATTTTCTGGTGCTGGGACTCTTTTTACTACACGTTTGAATGGTGTTAGGCCTAATGCACACAAATAATAATTGAAAAAGTAATTTCAGAAACATTTTCCAAGGTAGAAAAGGCACTTTCTTGATATGGTTTTCTATGATATCCAGAATTTGTGCCACTGTCTAAGTGTCAAGTATCAGAGGGGTAGCCGTGTTAGTCTGGATCTGTAAAAGCAGAAGAGAGTCCTGTGGCACCTTATAGACTAACAGACGTATAGGAGCATGAGCTTTCGTGGGTGAAGACCCACTTTGTCAGATGCATGTAGTTAGAATTTCCAGGGGCAGGTATATATATGCAAGCAAGAAGCAGGCAAGTGTGTTTATGGGGTTTTTAATGGAAAGACCTATATATTTCTCAAGCGTGCACAAGTGCAGTATGTAGGGAAATGTATCAGTGTTGGATGTGCGTAACAAATCATAACATTTTGAATACAGAATTTGTTACAGATGTAAATTTGAAGTCCATAGGGCTCAGTAAGGTTTCATAATAGTTCAAAAAGAGAAAATATATACATTTTAAAATCACAATGGTCTTATTTCATAATTTAGTTAACTCCTTTTTTCATATTTTTCCTTTTTGTTTATTTTATGGAGCTTTCTGATCTGAATCTCCCTTTTAGTCCTTTGATGTTTTGCAAAGAAAAAATATTAGCTGTTACAGCTGGGCCACTTCTTGCTTAGGAGGGTCAACTATTTCACACGCCGAGCTTCTTTGCACTAGCTGACAACAGTCACCAGTGCTCAAAATGCCTGTGAAGTGTAATGATGGAATCTTGGGGCTGGTCTACACTGGGGGGAGGGAATTGATCTAAGATACGCAACTTCAGCTACGTGAATAGCATAGCTGAAGTCGAAGTATCTTAGATCGAGTTACCTACCGTCCTCCAGGCACGAGATCGATGTCCGCGGGTCCCCCTGTCGACTCCACTACCGCCGTTCACGTTGGTGGAGTTCCAGAGTCGACAGGAGCGCGTTCGGGGATCGATATATCGCGTCTAGATGAGACACGATATATCGACCCCCAAGAGATCTATTGCTATCCGCCGATACGGCCGGTAGTGAAGACGTACCCTTGGTAACAGTAACTCTTGAGTGGATTTTAGTTTTCGGTCATTGACATCTGTGAAAACTGACATCTCTCTGAAACATCCATAAAAAGGGTTTTAGTGGTGCTTCCTAATGCATAGTATTCCAGGACATCTTTGTAATTAATATTAACATCTTTCTGAAGACTACTTGTTATATTGGTTGTTAGCGATATAACTTTAGGTGAAAGGCTGATATTGACAAACTCTCTTCACCTACTCCTAGGTTACTTTCCATCACTACAGGCATTTCCTCTTAAGTATAGAGTTGTTCCTTTTTGTTTGTTCTCTTTGGTGATAGTTTTGTTTACTAGAACAGACCCTTAGCTATATGGATTCTCTTGCAGTATTAATTCCTGTCTCTCTGTCTCTGTCACTCTCACACTCACACTCACTCACACAGCTAACTGAATAACAAGCTAGAGGCACTCCTGGGTCAGCTGGCTGCCCTGCTGAATATTAAAGACAGCAAGATATTAACAGAGATGAGTATCCTCAGGTAGATGGATATTGTGACAGTGAAGGGGAGCAGCAGGATTCTCCCACCTTCCAATCAAATGAATCTGGGCTGAGTGATAACAGGAGAATAGTCAGCTGAGATAAGATGTCTGAGGTGACCATTCTGGCATAAGACACCTTATGTTGCCCTAAGCAACTTGGGGAGGATAGAGATGGTACAAAAGATATGGGCTATAGGATGTAGTATTGATCCAGATGGTCAAGGACTAGACAAACTAGTGGTAAATGTCTACAAAGTGATGTAGATAGCATGGTGTGTGCACAGTTAAGGACAAAGAGCAGGTGCCAAATGACCACCTGGACAGGCACTGCTAGATGCAGTATAAAGGGAGACTGTGAGGATATGTGTACTGTTTAAATCTCAAACAAGAAGTCAGGTAGCACAGATCTGGGTTAATTTCTAGGCAGAATTTCTACAAGGAAGTAGAGAGACAGAACAGCTTTAGAGATGGATATTACTGTTTTCCTTATTCTACTAAAATTCCTTGTTCAGTGTTGGAAGAAAATGTAACATTAGTGTTTGTAATTCTTTGCCATTCTCATGTGGCACAGGACTCCATTAAAACTAAATGTGACTGTATACATTTACGTTACTGAGGCAAGTGAGGTATATGTTGCAGAAAGTTGTCACTCTCTCTGTCCACTGTCCTTTAAATGCAGAGGAGCTCCTTGCCTAGTGTAAGACTGTTGCCATTTTGTTTCTCACTTCATATACATAACAGCACAGGGGAAATCACTGTGTTTCTCTCTCTTGTATGCAAACTTTATATTTGTTTTTGCTTTCTTTATGATGTAAGTCATTGAGACTAAAAAAGTTCACATGGTAACCTGATGGTTAGAACAAGGAACTGGAAATGAAGTTTACTGGGTTCCATTCCGTGCTCTGCTTATTAATTTTCTGTGTTAATATGGACAATTCACTTTGAGACTCTCTCTCAATTTACTCATCTCAGAAATTAGGTACTAGATGACCTAACATAAATGATTCACTGGGGAACTTTGTGACTTAATTAAGTGATAAAAGAACATTTCAATATTTAGATGAAACGGGACAAGTAAATACAAAGTACTAAATAACAAAAATGAGAGCATGTAATTGCATGAGAATACAAAATGTAACAGACAAATATAAAAATGTTACGTGGCTGTGCGCAACAAAAGTCAGAAAAATACTGCAGTACTCGGGTAAGGACTTAAACTTATGGCTGATTAGTATCAATAATGGAAAGGAAATCTAGTTGAGAGGGAAGGGCAAAAAGAATGTTAGAAGTTTAGAAAAGTGACTTTTGAGGGAAAAAAAACTTTTTGAAGTGATAATTAAGATGGCCCATAGAAGGTGTGAGGAGAACTTAACATAGTTTTTTTTTCCTCCTGCTGACGATAGCTCATCTCAATTGATTAGACTCTTCCTGTTGGTATGCATACTTCCACCTTTTCATGTTCTCTGTATGTATAAATATCTCCTGTCTGTGTGTTCCATTCTATGCATCCGAAGAAGTGAGCTGCAGCTCACGAAAGCTCAACTGAGGATAGATGGCCAGAGTACAATGCATGCCCTTCTCACACCTGATAGACACCTCTCTCTCTCTTAGCTCCTGGTGCACAGAGTAAGAGCCAGCTATGCTAACTTGATGTCTGCTGGAAATTTTCCCATGCTTAGAGAGAACTTGATAATAGTGAGGCAGCTGGTTTGCAGGGGACAGCTGCCTATCATGCTGACCAGTACTGTCATATGTCCTTTTGCTCTCCTGTCTGTCTGCATCCACCTGTTGTCTCTCATCTTGTACTTGGATTGTAAACTCTTTAGGGTAGGGACTGTTTTTGTTCTGTGTTTATACGGAGCCTAGCACAAGGGGTCCAGATCTGTGACTGGTAGGGTGACCAGATCACAGGGATGAAATATCGGGACACGGGGGGGGGGCGGAGCAAAAAAAATGGCGGCAGAGCAAAAAAAAAAAAAAAGTTTTGGACGGGCCGGGGGCCAATAAGCAGGACCCAGCCGCGCCGCCGGATTCCGCACACAGCGACCCCAGCCGCGCGCACTGCATTCCCCGCGGAGCCTCCCACCCCGGGCACATGAGATTCGTCCACACCGCAGGCGGGGAGCCCCGCGCCTCTCCCGCTCAGCTGCACTCCAGCAGCTCCTTCCCGGCAGGGCAAGATGCTGGAGCGCAGCCGAGCGGGAGAGGCGCAGGATTCCCCAGCAGCGTCGGGGAAGTTTATCGGTTCGGGGGACCCTGGCCGGCTCCTCGCGCCAGCCGCCCACCTGGGACAGATCTCGCCCCCGCAGCCCCTCTCCACCACATGTCTCCGGCGGGCAGCCCACACCCCCGGGCCACGCCGCTCACCGGGCCCTGCCTGCTCCGCGCTGCCCCTGGACCCACCATGCTGCCCCGTGGACTGCAGGGCTGGAGCAGCCTCCGCGCTGCACTGGCAGCGCTCCCGGCCCCAGCCAGCCATGGCCCGTGTGCCCAGGCTGCTGCACAGGGCGTCTCCTCCCCAGGTTCGGCTTGGGATCCAAATGGGGCAGTGAGGGGGCGGGGCTGGGGGCAGGGATTTGGTGAGGGATCCAATGGGGGAAGGAAGGGGCGGAGTCGGGCCGGGGGGCAAGAGCCCCTCCGGGCTCCGCCTGTGCACGGGAGCGGAGGGCAAAATTGTTTGTTTGTCCAGTGTCCCGACCGAACATTGGTCGGGACGCGGGACAAACAAGCAAATATCGGGACAGTCCCGATAAAATCGGGACGTCTGGTCACCCTAGTGACTGGACCTACTGAACACTCCTTCAGTGCAAAAAATAAGAGGGGAATCTCAAGTAGGGGGCATGCTACTGGCTTCCATTCTGTGTGTGGTGATACCAAGGGAACGAGAAACAGGACAGTTTGCTCTTAAATATTTGTTAGCAGCAGCCCTTTGATCTTGTTGATATATATTTGCCCCCAGGCTAAAATGATTGGCCACAACTAATATACTGTAACCAGTTTGGATTTTATGGATTGTCAACCATTCTTTCATTATTTAGTATTCTTATATGTGCTGCTTTCATGTATTGTACCTAGGGATATGTGATATAGTAGATGTTTATGAACACAGGATTGTTATGTGAGATTATGGAAACTGACATAGAAGAGCTTTTAAAAATACCTTTCTTTAGGTAACACAGCAATCTTTCTTGTCACCTAGCAGCAATGGAACTTGCCTTAAATTGTTATGATTTTTACTTGGCAATTGACAAAGTAATAGACCTCACTGCAATGGTAGTGCACTGAATGTGTCTGAAAGGGGGAACGCTCTAATCTGAACAGTGGCAACTTTAACATTTAGTGCTGCTATGTTATAACAGCATTTAATAGGAGGATAAAGTCTGACATGATTGTTGCACCTCCATAATCTTCTGACGTAGAGACAAGGAGCCTGGTTTTCAAAAGAACTGATCACTCATAGTTACAACAGAATTCAGTGACAGCTGCAGGCACGCTGCAGTACAGCTGGTTGAAAATCTTCAATTTGACACTTTTTCATTACAGTTTTGACCAAAAAATAGATACAAAATCATGAGACCTTTCATGAAAATGGTGTCCCATTTTTCAACCAGCTCTCCTCAACACCTCTGAGAATCATGCCTTTGGAGCTTGATTCTTCACTGCCATCCCCTTAGACAGTGGTGAAAGTAATTTACAGGACGTACCGGTACTGCTGGAGTCCTGAGGAGGGCGTGGCCTCATCCAGAAGAGGTGGGGCCTCAATTGGAAGAGGCGGGGCCTCTCAAGATTTAAAGGCCCTGGTGCACTGGCTGTGGCTGGGAGTCCCAGGGCCTTTAAATCAACCCAGGGCTCTCAGCTGAAGAGGTTGCTGGGAGCCCCCGGGGCTCCGGGGCAAGTTAAAGGGCCCGGGGCTCCAGCCGCCATGGAGCTCTGGGCCCTTTAAATCCCTACTGCAGCTCCGGTGGCCGGGCTGGGGCCGGGATTCAAAGGGCTCTGGGCTGCCTGCTGCAGCGGGGAGCCCAGAGCCCTTTAAATCCCTGCCGCGGAAGCCAGTGCAGTCCGGCATGGTGTACTGGCTCTTGCCGGTATGCAGTACCGGACCATACCGGCTTACTTTCACCTCTGCCCTTAGATTACTTACAGCTATTCAAGGTGTGAGTTAGACTGATAGCTACCATTCTGATTGGTAGCAGCTATTTATGTGATCCTCATCACTGTTATATCTGGGTGCCTCACAGTCACTAATCTATTTATCCTCACAGTAACCTATGAGATAAGGGAAGTCCTATCCCCATGTTGCAGTTGGAGAACTGAGCCATAGAGCAGATTTAAGTGATTTGCTCAAGGTCACACAAAGTCTACCATAGAACCAGAAGCTGACTCTAGATCTCTTGAGTTCCATTCCCATGCCCTATTCACTTCACCATCCTCTCTCTCACTCCCTTCTTTCTACAGGTCTGAATGACTAGACAAGAGGCCAGGTGGTGAAGAAGCAGGCCATGAAAACAAATGGATGCATAATAAACATTACACTATATAAAAGTGATGGCTTCTAAGCTGCTGTGTGTATCAGAGGGGCATTTGCAGAGCTCTGTCTCAAGCATTTAAAATGCAGTGGAAGCTAAGATGCATTGGACTTAGTATTTTTAGTTTATTAAAACAATCTGTTATATTTTTATTGTCATCTGCTCCCTAACCTCCTTAGAGGTTTGTTATCCTACTTTCTTACACAGTGAAGAGAGAGGCAGCATTCTACCATTTTTCCAGTTTCCCTATCTGTAGTGCAATCTGTCCATTTAATTTTTCACCAGGTGCCCAATGAAAAAGCAGATGTGGGGAGGGTTTACAGTGGTGATGATATATGTCTTACCAGTGAGCATCCCTGCAGCCTTTTGGAGAAAAAGGTGGGGTTATTCAAGGCTGCAGTTTTTCTACTTTCTTTCCATGGCAAACTCCTCGTCCCTCAGTTTAACCATTCCATGGCACTTATCTACTATTACTTTCCTAACTCAGACAAAAGGATCATGCTGTGCTCCTTTTAAGTACCATGGTATTCAATGTCAAGATTTAGATATGTTCTTTCTGCCTGGTTTACCCTTTGCCTCTTTTATTGAGCCCTTAAAAGAGTGTCAGGAAATGTTGTTGTAACTCATCAATGGTAGATTTTTACTACTTCAACTGAAAAAGTAAAGTGCACGAGCATTTAAACCCGTGTGACATGGGCAAAGGGGCTTGATCACACCCTTTTCCCACTGTGGAGGGGATAAAAAAAAAAGCAAGAACCAGATGCTTTGGCCCAAATTGTGTCAGGAGGAAGGACGTTTGAGCTTTAGGTCTGTCATCTCAGCAGCCCTTCAACCTCTCAGAAACCCATCCATCTCTGCACATTTAGGACTGCAGATTTAGGATTATGGGTGAGACCTGAGCAGAGCTGTTCTGCTGAATAATTTTTTCCACAAGCCTTGTCTTATTCCATTTCACAACCTGCTCTCAACTTCCCCCTGATTGTGAGTTTTTAGTTGGTGCACAGTTACAAAACCAACCGGGGCTAAGCTCCTCAGGGAGCCCTACCAATATGAAGGGTTGGGGAGGAGGTCAGGAAGGAGCACAGAGGTACTTGGCTTCTGCATCAGGCACCAGTTTTCTACAGATGTCCCCAGATTTGTAGGCTTTACTGAGGGATCTTGAGAATATACAGTGTGAGAGCTGTCCATGCCTCCACAAAAGTGGGAGGGTGGGGTAAACTATATCCTTGCATCATGTCTTAGAGAGGATAATTCAGAGGATGCTCATTGGGAGCCCGATTCAAATACCATGGAACTCAGTGGAAAGATTCCCATTGTCTTCAGTTGGCTTTGGATCAGGTCCTGCGTTTCCAACTCTCTCGAAGCCTTGCCCATTTAAGACTGTGATTTGGGACCACAAATATTGGTTCACTTTTATTAGTGTGACTCATAGGAACCCATTATAGACATATAGATACGTATAAAAAAATGCACCTATTAGCACAGCCTCACAAAAACAATGTTAATTGAACTGTGCAAAATCCTTAAAGGGATTACAATATTTTTGTTCCTTTTCTTGTTTCTCTCTTTTGGAGACTTTGTCAGCTTTAACTGTGGAATATGGGAATGATGGGTTTAGATAATTACGAATAGAGAAACAATGTCCTTAATAAGGGGAGAGATGTGTAAAATGGAACATGAAAATTCCTTAAGTTTGCCAAATGTCCCCAAATTGAATAAATATCATCTACTGTGAGCCTTAGGAGAGGAGAGAGTGAAAATGTTGCTGTTAAAAAGGGGCTGATTATACCCTTCCATATTCTGATTAAAAGTAACTAGTTATTCGTGTCACATTGAAAAATTCCAACTACCAGAGCCCAAATTGCTGTAAACCTTTATCATTTTAACTAGTCACTAACGTAACCTTTGTTAAAATAAGAGAAAATAAAATCAAGGTTACTTCACCTTCTGTATTACAAAAACTAAAGCACATTTTAAGTGTTATTAATTGGGCAAACCATGAATTATCTCAAATAGGATTCTACCTTACTATAAGTGTTCCAGCATTATACACCTCTTGTATCTGTAAATTATAAAGTAAAAGCAAAATAGACTTATGGGTAGTCAATTATTTTTTGTCAAGGTCCAAATTTATTGGTCAAAGTATACTCAAGGTGCTGACTCCAGAGAAAATAATAACAAATGGTGATAATGAGTAAAAGATTTTTGGGGTTTGTACAAAAGTGTCGGTTGGCCTGGATTTGGCCTGCAGTCTGCTTACCTGTGCCCTTAAGTATTTTCCTTAGAGGACTTATCTCTCAACAGACCCTTCATTTTAAAAAGTGCATTATATCAGGACATAACTCCACTCATTTGCTGATAATTTCTGCAATATGACAGGGCAATAAAATTGATCTGTTTCACAATCTCTCTCAATTCATTATGCCAGATAAATCAAGGAAGAAGTAGTTTTTGCCTTATCAGGCAGAGCTATCTCTTTTCTATCTGAATGTTGGCCCCTCCCCTCATGCTGGTTTATCTTTCCGCACAATGCTTTGTGAAGGAAAGTGGAAGTGCCCTATCGCTTGCTTTATTTATATTCTTTCATTCCATTCTGCCATCTCTCCCATACACACACACGCACAAAAAAGAGAAAAAAATCTGAGGAAAAGCAAATGGCTCGGATTCCCTCAGAATGTCTAACCTGCCTGTACTCTGAACAGTGTGAGAAAGAGAACAAGCAGCTCTTACTGCAGGTTTTTTCGTGCAGGCTTTCCCTTTCCTTTAAAACGGTGCAGCCCTCCCCTGAGCAGCAGGCTGATTGCTTCCATTCAGCTACATTTGGTATGCATGAGCACTACTGCTCCAAGACAGGAGGTTGCTTTCTTAAGGAGGATCAGTGGCTAAAGCAAATCCACTTTGCCAGCCTTCCAACCAAGTTCCAGGAAGCATCTGTCCTACGGAATTGCAGGTGTGGACATGATGAAAATGGGATGTCAAAACTGTGGAGGACCATTTGTTTTGTAGGCATTATAAGGTTTGCAGGTCATTTTCCAGTGGAATTTTTAGAGGGTCATGAGTCAAACTGATGCTCCCCGACCACTAAACTGGACCATTCGGAAGCTATGCCATGCTGCTTTTCTCCCATCTGTCAGACTTCTTAAGGTATTGTAAACTGGTCATTTTAATATAAAACACTTATTTTCATCCTCTATTCAGAATGTTTCAGATTTTGTTACTGGAAGGAATCCAGAAACTTCGCTTTGAATTATTTTTCCTGTCATCTTAGTGCATAAAGATAGCAGAAGTCTGTCTTTATGCATATGGTATGTTTAGGAGAAGTAGAGAGGTCCGAGAGACATTTAACAATGTGAGAATGGAATAAGGGATTATTGATTGTTTCTTCTCCAATTCACCATTTGTTAGAAAAAATAACAATATGAACTTCTAGGGAATAAAAAAATCTGTGTGTGTATCTCTCATATATACTGTGAGAAGTCTTCTAAACAGATATTAATTATATGATGATGGTTAGTCCCCAGGGACACCTATGGGTAGAATATCACACAGAACAAACCCTTACATCAACCCTGTGTGTGTGAACAAATATTATCATGGTTTTTTTTAAAGCTGTACGTACCAGTCAGTGGTCAGCCTATGCCTAATTGATAATACAGATTTCCTGAATGTAATTTTCTGCTAGTCCTTTGTTTTTTCAACCAAGTGTTACGCTTCTTTTTCATACGTTGTCTTAAAGATACTTGCCTAAATAATAATTATACTATACAGTAAATGATGGATGGGTATGAAACTCAGATATTTGCTTCCTCACCTGAAGTACCACTACTACAGTACATCCCAATTTAGCCTTCTAGAGGCATATATCAAACCCAAAATCTCAAAAGTCAAACTCTTCACAAGAAGATAAAGTTTGTATTGAGCTGAAATGTGTCATTTGTTCTTGGGAAAGCTGGTCACTTAATTTGTTGGAACATGCTGTGCGCGTTTTAAACCCCATAATAATCAGGAATCTGAAACTATATATTCTATTTCGCTTTTACACCTGTAATATTTCTTTTGATCAAATGCATCTGTAACTTTAACGTTTCATAGGCTGTCCCTGAAATTAACGTTTAATCAGCTGTAATATGAGAATTCAAGTTAATGTCTTTGAATATAAAATGTGATGTACCCATTGATTTCATATGGCTAATTGGCATTGTGAAAATGAAGTCATTTATTAGAAATAGAATCTTTAAATGCACTATTAAATATATAATAGCTTACTTTCTATTAGTTTTCCAGTGAACTACAGTATGTATAATAATTGCAGTATATGCATTGAACAAACTACTACACTAGCATCATGGCAGGCATTTGATGGATCTTAGTTTGACAGAAAGGGGCTATCCTAGGAACAATTGCTTTTCCTAGCCTTAGGTGTGTATGTGCTGAAGAAAACACAGTAAGCAGTACAGTGGAGTAGATTCAGAATATGAATTTATATGTATGAGTAAATGCAACAGAAGTAGATCGTACAACAAATGGAGCATGTGTTTATTTTAATGAGAAAAGCAATTACACAAAGAGTACAAGCTAGAATAAGCAACACATTAGTATCAAAATTCATTTAGGAGACTATAATTTCCCGGGGGGGTGAGCGGGGGCGAGACCTTGATATGGTGGTTTATTAGCACTCCCATTATCATGAAAATTATTTTATCTTTTTGACAGATAAACATTACCCCCTCTGTGTAGTTTTTCATCGCTGCACATGTTTTAAGGGTAAATGTCATCGATTATTTATTAAACAGCACAAACTAACTAGAATCTTTCTTGCTACAACAACAATCCTTTAGGGCTAGATGATGGCTAGTCCCTACACAGGTGAACAAGCACGGGAAGAGTTCACATACAGGAGCTCGGATCAACACAGTCCTTGTGCACAGGGGTATACAAGAATTGTGGAAGGCTTTGCACTGATAGGAACCCTAATCACACCAGAGAGGATGGGAAGGGGGTGGGGCCTTGGCACTATCCCAGTCTCTCTGCACTGGTGGCTGGCTATGGAAGAAAGTGCACATAGTACCATCTTAAAGGGACACCATCAACTCAAAAATCACACCTTCTAACACTTTTACCTATTTTTATCATTATCATAGAATATTTACAAAGCAGTATCCCCCAAAGGACCAGACAGGAGCAGGGCCCCAGAGTGCTAGCTACTATATTGACACATGCAAAGACACAATCCCTGCCCCCAAAAACTCACTTGTTATAATTAGATAATATGCTTAGATTGGAACACCTAAGATTACTCAAACTAGGAGAGAGAAGATTGAGAAATTTTTCCTTGATTTTTTCCAGTGCATTTGACAGTAATTTGTATATAAACAAATTAACTTTTCCCCCTAGTCAGTCAGTTTCTCTATTTTGTGTCTTTCACACAGCAATAAAGGAGAGAGAATCTTTTTTTTTTTTTTCCTTCTAAAGAGGAGAATCCTCTATAAATCCGCGAACTTTGGCAAGGGGATTCAGGGACAGGTGTAGTACCTGAAACTAATTTGAACTCATTTTTAAAAATTGACTAAATTTTAAATTGATAGCATCCCTTTAAAGGGACACAGTGGCTGTGTCACAATAAATAAATGGTGTGATAGTTTCCTTTACTCTTGTATTTACTTATGTATCTTTATTTTTTTATGTTGTACTGATTTCTCTTAAAATAAAGTTAATATCCTTTGTGAAAATACTGGACACAGAACAAGTGTATTCTTATCACCTGTTATATTTATAGAGTCAGATCCTGAAGACCTTACTCAGTTTCGTCTATTGAAGTTAATGGGAATTTGCCTGTATAATGATGTCAACCAGCCTTTTTTATTTAGTTTCTCTTTTGCCTAACATACTGTGTTACTAAATGTGATTAGCTTCTTGCACAATGTGTGCTCAGTAAAAGGATTATCTTTGCTACAACTGATGTTTCTATCCATATAGCTTCCATTTTATCACTATTATGTATTTTATCTGTTGTTGCAAAACTCTATTTAAATATATTTCATACAATTGCAGTGGTGGGCAACCTGTGGGCTGCATGCAGCCCATCAGGATAATCCACTGGCGGGCTGTGAGACAGTTTGTTTACATTGAGCATCCGCAGGCACGGCCGCCCGCAGCTCCCAGTGGCCGCGGTTCACCATTCTCAGCCAATGGGAGCTGCGGGAAGCAGCAGCCAACATGTCCTGCGGACGGTCATTGTAAACAAACTATCTTGCAGCCTGCTGGCGGATTACCCAGGCGGGCCGTGGGGCCACAGGTTGCCCACCACTGATGGTATGGTCTTTTATTTAGTCTTCAAAGAATAAAAATTTACAATGACACTAGATCATTCTCATCTCTGTACCTGATTTTATACAATCAGAACAAAGTAACAAAACATTTTAAAATTGAAAGCTGACATATATGCTCAAACTGTAAGAGCAGTAACAAACTCTAGGGACTTAGATAAATTTCCATAGTGACCGCTGATGCAGTACTCCGTAGTAAACAATGTAACCCCTCATCTTCATCTGTATATAATGTATATTTACATTATATGTCCTCTTCCTTCATTCTGTCAGTTCAATTTTAGTTGTAGTGATCTATTAATTTCAAGATACAACAGTAGCAGCCAGGACTGGCTAATAGCTTCTCTTTACACTATGCTGTTTTGATAATCCTGTGGGATGCACTTGAAATGACTAATTTTAAATTACTAACATAATTCTGCCCTTCAACAGGTAACCCAGATTAATTATCCTAGTGTTATGTTGAATTGGCATGGCCTTCTCTGTTACATGGATTGACAGTAGATATAGTGCAGGACACAGTGGCCTGATTTGATTTAGCTAAACTAGGATCATTCACAGATGCTGACAGGCTGGACACCATCCAACTCTATTTCCTATGCTTGTCTTCCAGGCATGCATATCTGTTTTAACCTACTTCAGTAATACCCTCATGTTTAGAAATGGTCTTATAATCCTATTTTCTTAGTTTTTCATTTTCTAACAGAGAAACAGAATATTAAAGAACTAAGAAGCTATTACATCTGAAGCATGAATTAAACCAAATTACTGTAGGGCATTTTTACAATTGGTGCTTCATTGGTTTGGGTTTCTTTATTTTTCTTTTTTCCCTATAACATATAGAATGTTCTTGCAGCAAATACTATGTGGCTTTTTTAACATGCCACACAAGCACACAATATCACTGCTTCAAATATAAAGTTAGAATACTAAGATGAGCATTGCTTGGAAATCCTTATGTAGACAGAACAATTTTGTGTTGTAGAGAAAATTGTCATTTTCCCATCGCTGCTCATGGAAAAGAGAAGAGCTGTCTTCCAAAGAGCGCTTTCCATCTGTGACAGTTTAGCTTCAATTTCTCTGCTTTAGCTCTGTTTGCTTGTTTGTGTGTTGGGACAGGACCTCGTTATATTGATTTTTCTTTGAATCTCTAAATCAGGAGAGTTAATTTTAATGGCATAATATTAATTGTGCAAGGAATTTCATATCATATGTATGCAGTCCCAATTCATTCAAGTATCATGCATTTAAAAGCTGTTCTGTTGTAAGAAGACGTGGAAATAAATTCCATTTAACTCAATGTGTTGGCTGAAGAGGAGATGCTTGGCAGTGAATGTACCAGCAGGGAAAATAAAGATGGAAAGATTTAGAGTAAATAGATATTTCTGAGCAGGTCTGTGTGGTGATGAAACATTGATCTATAACATCACTAGCAAGGCTTCACTTTAAAGACTGTAAGCCTCTAGGAGAGTCTGCAGATGTTAAACCTCTGGTTAGGACAGATATGAGGATGACATCTACCATGGAGGTAGGAAATGGAATAATGCATAGAAAATCCAGGGCAGGGCTTGGATAGTACGGGGGTACAAAGGAAAATCAGTTTGATGTTCAGTAAGGTCAGTGTTACTGATTTAGAGGCATGCTCATATGGAAATACTGTGTATCAACCTTTGCGTAACTTTTAAGCAATGATTTTACTTCACCTACTTCTGCACAGTAGGGCTACTGGAATGATTTTATGAGTCTGGAATTTACTTTCTATAAACATATAGCTCTAGGTTTGCCAGAGTTATGAGAAAAGGGAAAAGTCAGAAGAAACAACAGAGAAAATAAATTAGATATTTCTTAACCACATGGTTCAGTGGCAAGTGTCCATTTCACTATATCATTTAACTACATAAGAAACCTACTCAGCTTGGAGACAATCTGATTCATCTTAGTGATTGCCATGTGCTGTCTGTCCATCAAATGCTTTTTGGTGACTTAAAGGGATCAGATGCTAATTTCTGATCAAAATAGAAACCAGTTAATGTCTTTTGAAGTTGCACTACACAGGAAAGTGCATGTAAGGTAACTGAGAGGGCAACCACTTAAGAGGCTGAAAAAAAGAGGGTGTTGGGATATGGCATGGTGTCTTTTAAAGTACAAAAAAGATTTGCTTTGGATGAAATCCTGAACTCATTGACAAAACTCCCATTAGCTTGGGTGGGAAGGTATAAAAATATGGTTAATATTAATATATTGATTAAGAAGGCATCTAAAGGAAGAAAAGTGAAAACAGATATTGTGCTTCATTATAGACACTTGAAGAACACCACCAGCTAAACTTCACATGGATTTTGTTCAGCAGATTTAAATTATGTTCTGGAATTCCATTATTTGATTACCAAGGAATGCCCTTGTAAAGCTAGTTTATTCTCCTTGTATCCAAGAAAAATAGAGTGAATTGAATAAATAACTTACTTCTGGAGCACGTAATGTAGAATAAACTATATTCTCTTGGAAACAGTAAATGATTATGCTACACCAGCTGTCTGCTTCGGAAGCCTCTACTGATAAAGTAAGAGTGCGTGTAAGAGAGGAAAAAGCAATTACAATTTCACCTATTGACTAAGTCACCAAAGGGTCATCCTGTAATTCAGAGGAGAACTCTAAGAAATCTTTTTTTTTTTTGTTAATTTAGTTGTAAATGGGCTGGTTTGGCTGCACTATTAGCTATTGAGATCATCATCTGTGACCATGTTAAACTCTTAAGCATCAAAAGGGCAGACCATATTATGGTATATAATTCTTTAAAATGACTGGAAAGTTGTGCCAAATGTCTAGAGATGTGCCAGGGTAGGTAAGTATGAAGATTAACATTTCTTAATACTGTACCATCTTTTGTAACCTGCTTTGACACTCTCATTTCTCTTGCCATATAGCTGCTTAGGAGAGAAGGGTTGCTCTGAATTGTTCTGCTGTAACAGACTGTTTTAGTGCATCTAAGACTGCAGCAAAATGAGAGAGTATGTTTACCAGATCCGAGATGAAAAACAGAGGATCTCAGAATAAGTCTGGTATGCATACACTGTCACTTATGAAATGTTATATTGAGTGAAGATGATGACCAGATAATATGCACAGTGCTGGCAATTAAGAGTGTGTAATAATTTACATTGGTAGTCTGTGCTTGCGTCCGACTGTTTACTAACTGAAATTGTTACAGAGAATGAGCTGTCATCAACACTTCCATCAGAAATCTCTACCTGGGTTTGATGCATTCTAGGAAAGAATGATAGGACTGCTTAATATATGAGCATGTAGAAGGTCATTCAGTGTAATTGGTCACTTTTAAATTTATCCGTAGAAAACTGGTCACCCTTCAGGTTTGTTTGTTTACCAGCCGTGTCTGCAGGTTCAGCCAATTGCAGCTCCCACTGGCTGCGATTCACCGCCCCAGGCCAATGGGGGCTGCGGGAAGGGCAACCAGCATATCTCTCAGCCCACAGCGCTTCCCACGCTCCAGGCCAATGGGGGCTGGTGAACTGCAGCCAGTGGGAGCCACGATCGGCCAAACCTGTGGACACAGCAGGTAAACAAACTGGCCCGGACTGCCAGGGGCTTTCCCTGAACAAGCGGCAGACCAGCTTTGAGAAGCACTAGTGTACACTACATAGGCAGCGAGTTGTATGGGTCCGTGGTGTCTGTGTTCCACCAATATTCAGGAACATGGGCCTGGCTCCACCAATGTTTGGGGCTCTGCTTCAGGCCCTGTGACCAAGGTCCTGGGGCTCCGCTGCCAGCCCCGCACCCAGGGTCCCGACTGCCGCCTGGGTCCACTGCCAGCCCTGCATCCAGGGACACAAAAATTGTGTGGAACATGGTGGGGGAGGGGCGGAGAGTTGGAGATTAATGAGAGAAGCTGAGAGGTGGACACAGAACAAATAGGAACCTGCAAACATAGATCTTGCTGAGGAGCCTGACTGTGCTCCCATTGTAGATAGTGGGAGTTTTCCCATTGTGCTCAAAGGGAGAGGGACTTGGCCCAAACTGTGATTTAAACTTTGTTTTAAAACCTGATGAAAGTCACCTTGCATGACATTTAATAGATTTCCAACTGCACATTGGAAATTAGAAGGTGCTGCTAAACAGGACAGCTGTACGGGAATGAACAGAGTGTTGAACATAATAACAGGAGCATGCAAAAAAATAAAATGGAAACGTGTATTAAAACAACCACCTTTCCTGTATTAGACAAATGAGACCTCTTCCCTATGGTCTAGTGGAGATTTAAGAAACAGATGTTCCTTTGGGGGGGTGGGGGGAAGAATTCTTCAGGGCAGGTTAGAGAATGGAAACATTGGAGCAATGAAGTAACAAAACCAAGAAGCAGTTTAATCTGCTGTATCATAGACACATAAACATCTAGATATGTTAATTCAGACATTTGAAGAGTTCAGCTAAATTAATAAATGGATAGGAATAATGAACCAGATCCTAAACAGGTGTAAATTGGCATAGCATCATTGACTTTGATGGAGCTCCATTGATTTACATCAGCTGAGGATCTGACCCAATAAGCAGAATGTAACATTTTAAAATTAGGGTTAGGGTTAAAGTTTTATTTATATATATATATAATTTATTTTTATTTATTTTAGATAATCCGCTTACCAGGCAGGTGTGGGGGGCAGGTCTTGGACCTGTTCTGGGCAGCACTAAAAATTATACAAACCTGGCGCCCATAGTACACTATGAAATATAGATGATTGCATAAGAGTATGTATGATCCCTGTATAGAGAACCTAGTATAATAAATTGATAAAGTTCTGTTTTCTCATCTGAATTGTCAGTTAAGTAAGTTTGCAATAGACTTTAAATATTTTTGTCTGAGTTTCAGCTGTGTTGGGGGCATTTCACACTGCTTCACCAGCACATAATGGCCCTAAATCCATCTTAGCTGGCCACTGTCTAAGAACCACATTGTAGAGAAACAGGTATAGTGGCTCCTGTACCACCCCTCATCTGACATGAGGCATAGGGTTGAAGCTAGGAGAGAGAGATTATGGCCAGGATATTCTTGGGCCATGACATTCCCTTGCTGCTTTAACAGGGGATAGGTTTGAAGCCCAGAATGGGAGGGAAAGAGGAAGGGGGAAGCTGCAGAGGTGTCTTTAAGCCACCTTTGAACATGCATTCACACATTCCCACCGCCCATCCGCTATCCCAAACTTTAGATACTGTACAATTTTTCAAACAAATACTTAATACAAAATTATAAGTTCTTGGTACTCAGTTGTAGCCAAGGAACATGTAACAGAAGTGAGTGGGATGGCAGAGGAGTGTGTGTACACATGCACACAGGTTGCTAAACCACCTTTCCATTTCCCTAAACTTGGGGCTACTAGGCTCTGAGGTGACCTCTCTTATATGGCAGCTGGGGATACTCATATTTGATGAGCTTTGAGCTGATTCAATTGAATCGGTTCTCCTAAAGGAGCAAAATCCAGTGTTTTATATAGATAAGTCCTTTTAAGCGTGGCTAATTATACTGCAAAGGTTTAGGTGTTCATTTTTTGACTATATAAATATCAGTGAGAAATATATTAGCAGATTGCGCCTACATTATGGATGTAATTCTTAGCAGCAGTGACCATTTGCTTGAAAATGATGCAGAAGCAAATCTATTCTGGTAAATAGAAAAATAAAATTAAAGAAGGGAGGGTGAAGTCTGCATCAGTTTCCTGTATAGTACAGAATAAGACACTCGCATACAATGCTTTTTCAAGAATAGTATCTACATTAGCAGATTCATAGGAACCAAAAATGAATCAGATTTTCAGGTACAGTTGCAACTGATGTAAGTTTATTGTATATACATGGAGCTATTTTTTCAGTGACCTCTAACTTTTCACCTGCAATTTTGCACATGCAACCAGCTGTAACTTTAATGACAGAATTTTGCAATCTACATATCTAATTGCACTCAACCATCAGATAGCATTCAGACATCCTAACTATCAGTTATGCTTACAATTGATTTTGCTTGCAATTTTCCTGATATGTGACTGTACAGTAAGAGTCTAGATTAATGTCCTTTTAAAATTATGTGATAATTTAGTATTAGGATAACATATTATTAGCCAATAGGAGTTGAGGAAGCACAGCACCTTGCTATATTCTTTGTATATTGCACAGCACACTATAGTGTTATACAATACATATACAAAGATTGCAAATGTAATAAAATTGCAGCTCTCCTCTTTGCTGACTCCCCATGAAGTGTCTTATTTGCGTGTGTATTTGTAAGAGAAGTTTAGAAGTAAAAATAAAAAAGAGAAAATAGCAGTTACTACTTCCATCAAAAAAAAGTCTAATACAAAACGGTGACTATTTTGGGGGGGCAAGAATTGTAAAATGTTGCTCTTAACAGAAGCACTTGAAGCAGGAGGGTACAGATGCAATACCATTTAACATGTTAATGATTTTGATTAACAGCATAAGATTTAATATTGTTCTGTGGGGTTATTTCTTTGTTCGAGAGGATGCCATGTGAGCAGTTCAGGCCACAGCACCATGAACTGAAGCTGAGCGGTTTTATTCCACCTGAGATGCTAATAAGACTATGTATGCTACAGTGCAAAAAGAGAGACCCTTGAGGCTTTGTGGAAATTTATGTTAAAGCCAGTAATAAACAATGAAATAAAATCATTTAATCAAAAATATCTCTCATCCTTTAAATACAATGGTGACATGAAACAGTCTGACAAATGGCTTTTTGTAAGGCCAGGTAACCTACAGAATAAAAACAAGCTTCAGATGATTTAATTAAAATAACTAAGCTTGCTGTCCATCAGTAGTGATGTGATGCTGGAAAACATTCCATAGCCTCTACCTTCAGAGAGTTCTGAAGAACCTTCCTCTGACCCTTGGTTTCATAACTGCAGTGGGGAAACACAATAATTTATAAGCCATTACATTTAAGAATTCTTTTGGTCCTTCTAGAGGATGTCCACATGAGGTACTGTCCATTGGAGGGATGCCTTTTTCAGCTGAGTACAAAATTGTTGCATTATAACTTTGTGACATTATTTTGTCAGTTGCAATGCAACCTCATGGCGCAGGGTCACAGTGTGATGACATGCTTATTTTGGACTGTTTAAATATCCTTTTATAAAGGTGGACAGACCAGGGGCGGCTCCAGACCCCAGCATGCCAAGCACGTGCTTGGGGCGGCAAGCCACGGGGGGCGCTCTGCCGGCGCCACGAGGGTGGCAGGCAGGCTGCCCTCCGCAGCTTGCCTGCGGAGGGTCCGCTGGTCCCGCGGCTTCGGTGGACCTCCCGCAGGCGTGCCTGTGGGAGGTCCGCTGAAGCCACGGGACCAGCGGACCCTCCGCAGGCAAGCTGTTGAAGGCAGCCTGCCTGCCGTGCTTGGGGTGGCAAAATGCCTAGAGCCGCCCCTGGGACAGACACATCAAAACTGGGACAGCCCTATGCTTTTATAGCACTTTTAGTCCAAGGATTTGAATATGCTGTACAAATAACTGGGCCTCACTTTTGAGGGAAGTATTGTGTCCATTTTACAGACAGAGAAGCTCAAGCACAGAGAGGTTAAGTGACTTATCCAAGGTCACACAGCATGTAAGTAGTATAAGTAGGAATAAGAAATGTACTGTCTGGCTCCCCATTCTGTACTTTAATCACTAGTACGTGTTTCCACTAGTACTATGTTCACAGCTCTACAATGCCCTCAGTTCCCAAAACTAGTACAATGTCCTCATTCTTCATAGAGTCCATAGTTCCATCTGCCTTTCTCATATGGCAAACAGGAGACTGCTAATGGCATCACAGGGACTCCACTGAGTTATCTTACTGTGGTGTCTACTCTGCAGTTAAAAACCTGTCACTGGTCCATGCCAGCTGACTCGGACTCAGGCTAAGGGGCTGTTTTATTGTAGTGCAGACACTCGGGCTGGAGCCAGGGCTCTAGGATCCTGCAAGGTGGGAAGATCTCAGAACTTGGGCTGCAGCCTGAGTCCAAACATCTACACCACAATTTAACAGCCCCTGGAGCCAGAGTCAGTTGGCACGAGCCAGCACCTGGAGTCTAACTGCAGTTTATACATAACTTCAGAGACCAGAGTATTCTGTGTTTTTAAATTTACTTTCATTACTCAGCACCAGACAAATCAGTTTGAAAATTGAACATATGGGGATAATCAGAAGGGGAACTGTTATTAAAACATTTGACTTTAAATATATGTGCCACTCAAATTACTTTAAAATAATATGAATGAAGGAATTTATTTATTGAATGTGTATCTCTAAAGAAGTATACTTTAACAACCCATGTAACATTTGAAACCAAAAAATTCATTTTTCATAGGTATTTTGGTGGAGAATTGAATGCACACTCCTTATTTCACTCTAAAATAAATAAGATTTTCAAAAGAAACTCATTTTAAAGATAAATGTCTCTAATATATTAAATCCAAATTTCCTGTGCAGCTGCTGGTCAATGGAGACATTGGGAGTTGTAACCTAATCTGAGGTAGCAGTAATGAGCTATTCCGCAGGTTGCTTCCTTAGGGTATGTCTATACTACGAAATTAGGTCGAATTTATAGAAGTCAGTTTTTCAGAAATCATTTTTATACAGTCGATTGTGTCCCCCCAACAAAAATACTCTAAGTACATTAAGTCGGCGGACTGTATCCACAGTACCGAGGCTAGCGTCGACTTCCTTAATTTTCACGCGGCGCTGCTTTGTGTCCCTGTTATGGCCTCTGTCCTTCATGCCCTTTGAGACTTTTTCTAATGTTTTGGCATTTCGTTTACTGGAACGGAGTTCAGCTAGCACGGATTCCTCTCCCCATATGGCGAGCAGATCCCATACTTCCTGTTCGGTCCATGCTGGAGTTCTTTTGCGATCCTGGGACTCCATCATGGTCACCTCTGCTGATGAGATCTGCATTCACCTGCACCTTGCCATGCTGGCCAAACAGGAAATGAAATTCAAAAGTTCGCAGGCCTTTTCCTGTCTATCTAGCCAGTGCATCTGAGTTGAGAGCACTGTCCAGAGCGGTCACAATGGAGCACTCTGGGATAGCTCCCAGAGGCCAATACCATTGAGTTGCATCCACACTACCCCAAATTCGACCCAGCAAGGCCAATTTCATGGCTAATCGCCTCGTCAGAGGTGGAGTAAAGAAATTGATTTAAAGAGCCCTTTAAGACGAAAAAAAGGGCTTCGTCATGTGGACTGGTCCAGGCTTAAATCGAGGTAAAGCTGCTAAATTTGACATAAAATCGTAGTGTAGACCAGGCCTTAGAAGCAGCTGTGTAATGCCAGTTTTAACCTCACATAGCTGACATCCCAAGATGGCAAGTATTAGAGGGTAGCCATGTTAGTCTGTATCCATAAAAAGAACAAGGAGTCCAGTGGCACCTTAAAGACTAACAGATTTATTTGGGCATAAGCTTTCACGGGTAAAAAACCTCACTTCTTTAGAGGAAAGCTTATGCCCAAATAAATCTGTTAGTCTTTAAAGTGCCACCAGACTCTGTTTTGTTTTTATCCCAAGATGGGTTTTCTTTTTTCCTTCATTTACTCCTGTTTCAAAACCAGCACAAAGGAATATTTTTTCCAGTTTGCTTTTTGTGCAAATTTTTTAGAATTGCTAAAAAGTCATTTGATGGAATGAAAGTCTAGTAGAGTTGGAACAAATAATAGGAAATGCTTATTCACAATGTGTTGCAGTCTGTGGAAATGTTTATCACAGAACATCATTAAGTTAAATACTTGAGCTGAGTGAATTATTTACATCAGATTAAAATTAAAAAAAAACATTTTTCTGGTCATAAAATGTTCTTGAGCAGATAGTTTTTATTGATTTATTCATTTAAGGCTCACCCAGAGCCCACTGACGTCCATGGAAAGACTTTTTTTCATTGACGTATGGGCATGATCCAGATTTGTCAGGTGAGATTTTTGCTGCAGATTCTGTTAATAGTTCTGGATAGTTGCAAGTGGCATGGTACTATATTTGTTCCATGCTTGGCTAGGTGAGCAGGCCCTTCTTCTGCAAGTACTCACTCACATGGCTTGTAATGGTGTTGGGACTCATCACCACAGCGCCTCCCGCTGGTGACTCTGGGAATTATCTCAGTCCAGTGGCGCGCACCCTCCTGGTGGTGTCCCATCCGTTGTCTCACCCTCGCTGGGCGTGTGGACCCGCGTTGCTCCCAAATTGCGGCGTCCGCCTGCCTTCTCTCTTATTCAGCCTTTATATAGGGCCTAGCCTAGCCCTCATTGGCTGGCTCTAATCTTGGCCCTGATTGGCTCCCAGTAAGCACTTTTTTAATTGGCTGCCCATCTGTGTGGGCGCACTGGCCTGCTGCAGCCCACACTCTCAGGGAGGGAGCAAGCTGGAAGTAAATGAATTAAATCAAATATTTGAGTGAATAGTTGCCGGAAACATTTTTCTGCATTTTTCTGTTGCATCTGAAGAAGTGGGTATTCACCCACGAAAGCTCATGCTGCAAAACATCTGTTAGTCTATAAGGTGCCACAGGACTCTTTGCTGCCTTTTCTGCATTCATCCATCTTTAAGGAAGAGTATGGCTTGTAATAGTAATTTAAAAAAAAAACTAAATAAATTTGACAAATATTTATAAATTACTCTTACCTTAGCACACTGAATCAAATGTCATGCTGTAGGTCATAAGATGGTTATCACATGAGTCAGGAAGGATTTCTCCACCATATATAACATTGCAGATTTGGCTTAGATGTGTAGGAAGGGGTTCCCTCTTCTGAAGAATCAAATACTGACCACTGCCAGAGGCTGAATACCACATATATAGCCTAGTCCAATATGGCAAATCCTGTGGCCTAAATATTCTTGTGACTACTGATCTTGGTTTGTACGCAGTGAAGTTGTAGCTGTGTCGGTCCCAAAATATTAGAGAGACAAAGTGGATGAGGTAATATCTTTTATTGGACAAGCCTGGGAGCTTAAATTCATTACTCTGCTAGGCACCAAAATCACGGACTGAACAGAGATACTGGATTTATGGCTAATTACAACAGTACTTTTTTAAGAATTACACTAACCCCCTCTTTGGCTGTGGCTACACTTAGCACTTCAAAGCGCTGCCGCGGTAGCGCTTTGAAGTGCTAAGTGTAGTCAAAGCGCCAGCGCTGGGAGAGAGCTCTCCCAGCGCTGTCCGTACTCCACCTCTCTGTGGGGAATAACGGACAGCGCTGGGAGCCGCGCTCCCAGCGCTGGGGCTTTGACCACACTGGTGCTTTGCAGCGCCGCAATTTGCAGCGCTGGAGAGGATGTGTTTTCACACCCTGCTGCAGCGCTGCAAATTTGTAAGTGTAGCCAAGCCCTTTATGTCCTATGACTGCAGAAGTGTTAACGTGCCTTGAATGGTCCATTACAATACATGCTAACTACTTACTCTAAACAGTCTGTTTCACTTTCTATTTTGCTGTGATGTTCCTTTCACCGACCTGAAGAAGAGCTCTGTGTAGCTTGAAAAGTTCTCTCTCTCACCAACAGAAGTTGGTCCAATAAAAGATATTATCTCACCCACCTACTTTCTCTGTTGATCTTAGGTGTTTTTTACTTTTGGGTGCCTAACTTTAGACACTTTAAAGGAGTCCAATTTTTAGAAGGTTCTGAGCACCTATTCTCTGAAAATCAGGCTCCTTTAAGGCCTCTCCTGTTGTGCACTCCAAAATTGAAGTACTCAGAACCAACAGTCATTTTTTGAAAAATTAGGTTTGTTTCTTAATCCAAGCTGAAAAAGAATACATGTGCTCAATTGACTTTTTAGCTCTCCCATGATTTCCTCTTAGGTGTTTCCATGATGCAATAGTATATGACGGTGCTTTTCAGATTTAAATGTTTCATCTGAAAATTCAAGTGAGCTGTCATTAAAACACGTTGCTTCCCACTGTGAAGGATTTTCAAGCTAACAGGGAAGCCACAAACAATATAACATATTGCATTAGTTTCAGCTCAAAGAAGAAACATTAATTAAGGGATGAAATACCCACAATTAGTGCAGGTAGCTTCTGTGTGATCTGAATATACTGTGAATACGTAAATGCTAAATCACATGTTTATGCTCACAAGGCAATGATTATTATTCCCCAATTATTTGAATTACTTTCTGATAATCAGTTTAAAGGCAAAAAATACTGACAAGCTGGAATCACAAAATCAGTTTTATACAAAAATAAAACACACAAAAATCAGGGGCGGCTCTATGAATTAGAGCGCCCCAAGCAGGGCGCCGCGCTGTGCCGCCCTTCCCCGGTCCCGCGGCCGGGGCAAAAGTGTCAGCGGCGGGTCCCCTCTTCCCGCGGCTCCGGTTGAGCTCCCGCAGGCATGACTGCGGGAGCTCCGTCCGAGCCGCGGGACCAGCGCACCCGCCGCAGTCATGCCTGCGGGAGCTCAAGCGGAGCCGCGGGAAGAGGGGACCCGCCGCTGTCATGCCTGCGGCAGGTCCGCTCGTCCCGGGCTCCGGTGGACCTCCCGCAGGCATGACTGCGGCAGGTCCGCCGGAGCCAAATGCCGCCCCCCCGGGAAAGAGCCGCCCCACGCGCCTGCTTGGCGCGCTGGGGTCTGGAGCCGGCCCTGACAAAAATATATTGAAGGTTTAGCTTGTTACTGAGGATCAGTACAGTTTTAAAGAATGTCTCATACAGGATAAAGTGACAGATATGTTTTAGAATGTCAAATTGCTAATATTGATCAGTTTATTTTCTGAATGTTAATCTTTTTCTTGTAGCTAGGAGACTCAGACCTTGACCAAAATAGTCGTAGTTCAAGGTTTCCTCACAAAAACTACTGTAGGCTATCTTCATTCATGGACCTGATGTCAGAGATTACTTACTGTATTCAAGAGGAAAGCTGAACAGTCTGAAAAACACTTCTTGGCATTTAAAAATAAGAAGGCCAGAATGATGCATAGGGAAAGAAATTATGTGGTAGAAAGCATTCCATTTGGGACTTTGCTTCTGTTTATAGCATACCTTCTGTTTGAGAAAAATAAATGTATTATTATATAGAAAGTATTTCAACAAAAAGCTGGGGCTGTTGGACAATTGGGTTTGTGTGGTCTTTGTTGACTAATAACTCCACATCCTGAAGGGAAGTGGAGGAAAATAGAAAAGGGTTAATTTTCTAAGTAAACATCCTTGGTTTTACAATGGTCTCTTTTGGTTTGACTGAGGGTAGTGATCCATCTTTTACAACACATTGCATCTTCCTGATCCATGCAGGAGCATTCTAGCTGCAAGTCACTCATGGTAAGTGTTTCTTGAATTAATATCATCAGGGAGGGTCCCTAAAGTTATTTCTAAATGCCATATGAAGACTGGAGATACAAGAAGAGACAAAAGTATACAATGAGAAACCCCGTGAGGCATTTTGTGGATGTAGGCCACAATGTTTTCTGGGACATACACTAGACTGCAATTAAATTCTGAGATTGTTTTGCTGTGGAGGCTCTATAATTCTGTTTCCACATACAGTGTTTCGGTTTTGTTTTTTGTTTGTATGTTTTTGGCTGGATAAAGATCATAGGACATGACTGACTGACTTACAGTGATGAGTAAATTGCAAAAGATTCAGACAGCCACCCTGACAGTTTCCCCTCTGCTTCTCTGTGACCCCGTAATAGTCCCAAAATGTGCTACTAATTATGTACGCTACTTGCAGCCTAGCACTGGGTTATCTGTGGTCTCTGATTCGCTTCAGATTGAAGATTAAAATGTCTGTAGGCAGCAATACATACATCAGGTGGTGGGCGACAAGTCAGACGACATCTTTGCAGGAGATTTCTTTATACCTTTTTGGTGTGTGAGGAGAGGGAAGCAATATCTGCAGCAATAGCAATGGCCACTCAATATCTAAAAGGCACAGAACCATACATGGGTGGCTCAGACTAAACCTTCACTCTCCTCTTGGTGTGAGAGGCAGATACTTAGACCTGCCATGACCCTTGTTCAGCAGGGTAGGAGATAGAAGTTTAGGAGTGGGAAGAGAAGTGACCTGTTGACTGGAGAGTCAGAGGAAGACATGAAAGAAGAACAGAGGGAAACAGAGGAAAGAGAACTGAAGAGGAGAATGAGTAAGGGGAAGAGAGAGAGGAGTAGGCTTTGGGGAAAAGACTTGCATTCAGATACCATGGTGATTATGGATATTTTTTTTTTTGCCTGGGGTCGGAGGGTAGTGCTAACAGGTGCTGGCTACCAATGGCATTTTCCTGCCACTAATATAATCTCCCTTCCTAAAAACACATTGTTACGTAATATTTAAAAAATAATAATTGCAAGGAAAGAATGCTCTTGGATTTCTCTGCTGGTAGTTTATTCTCTCTCTCTCATTTAGTTCATAAACTGTAGTGGATGAAGGGTAGAGAGGTGATAACAAAACTTACCGACTACAAATTTGGCCACAGCCATACCACAAGTTTGGAATATAACATCCAGGCAAAGATTCATAAGTACCTCTGCTATCCTGGGCTTTATGCCTGTATCTCTTTCCAGCTTCCAACTTCTGCCCTACACAACAGACTTCCCCACCTTTTAGTAATTTGGTTGATGGGTCACTCTGCTCTTAAATGATACAGCCAGGAGCCTCCACAGTCTCTTCTCAGGACAGATCTTCAAGGAAGGAATCCCCTTGTGGATCTCTTTTAGGATCTTTAGGAGGCAAGAGGGTGAGCTTTTTCTCTCTTCCTCAGATGTAAGAGATAAGTGGAAGACTTGTGCAGCCCACTTGTTTTCTCCCCCTCACTCTCATAAGGCACATCTTGGACAGAGGGTGGCAAAGAACTAGATGATCGTCTTTTGAAAATCTGGCCACTTATTTTGGTACCCAAGTGAGATTTGAACTCTTTGGAAAATCTGGCCTTTAGTGTTTGTTGTCCTCTGCTTTTGTTTTTGTGTTGTTAATAACCCCAACCAATGACATGTTTTAACCAAATATTATAATCTTAAAAGAGAACACCCATGCAATCCCATTGAAGTCAATGCTGTTGCACAGGCAAAGCTGAGGAATGACATCTTAAATTCTATATAAAACATTCCAGTAGAAATACTCAGAAATGGTCCTTGTTTCCTCAAGACTGAAGCTTGATTAGGATTCTTTCTCAGTAGGAAGTGGGGAGATGAGCATGCTGCAATTAAAGGATATTTCCCTCCATCTTTCAAGTCAATAACAAATAGTCATTTGATGCAAACCAGGGGAGGGAAAGGATTGGGTTTGGTGCTTGATTTTTGTTTATGGTAAGCCATAATCATGTGATCAATTACACCGCAATAGACTGCATTTCTAATACAGTTTGTGTCAGGTGGGGGAAAATGTTGCAGTGTACTTTCACTTTAAATGCTATTTATATCAGTCAGTATGTTTCAAATATTTTACCTTCTGTTCTATCATAAGTTATCTGAGAACTGGATCCAAATTCATGTTAGTTCTTAAGTACAAGAGAAATATTATGCAGTTGTCTGGAAGACTTTAAGAACATGTTCTTCATTTCGCTTTGAGTTTGTCCTCAGCAAATAGAAAAGGACCCTGCAGCCATACCATCTCAGGTTGTGATCTTGTCACATTTCATAAGTCAAGCAGGGCTGAACCTAGTTACTGGTTGGTTGGGAAAGGAAATTTGGGGTGCTTCTGAAATGGCAATTGTTGATTCTGAGTTAGTGTACTGAACCAATACTCAAGTGTAACATTAGATGGCACTGTGCTGTTGGAGGTGCTGCCATTCAGATGAGATGTAAAATTAAAGTCCTGATTGCTCATAATCATTAAAGAACCACACTTAGTCCTTGCAAGGTGTCCTGGGTACATCTCCACTTTTTACCTAAATTCTCCCTATAGTTTCAATTGGATAATTATTTGTCGTCATCAGACCATCAAGCACCCCAGTATTACTGTGCTCTTTGTCATATTCCATCCCAAAAGTGGTAATATTTTCAGGGACAGATGATGTAGATATTGCATAGATACTGGTATTGTGTGTAAAGTGCTTTGTGATCCTTCAATATGAAAGACAGTAAATGTAAGTTCTTTCCATGAGTTTGCAGAATTAAAATACAAATACTAGATTAAAGAAATGTGATTCTCTCCAAGGAACTGAGGAATTTTTTTTATAATATCACCTTGCAAAATTAGATCTCACAAAAATATGAAAATTAGTCACATACTTCTACATCCTACATTAAATTAAAATTGCCACCAGAATGTAAGAACAGCAGGAATAAGAATTTATTTTTAATCTTTGCAACAGTCACACAAATATACATATAATTAAACTGACTGAAACAAGATCTCTTGTTTCCTACGCTTCATATATGAATCTAAGTACCCAAGCTGAAGGAAATACATAAGATATTGAATCACTCCCAGAATCAGGATAATGCAAGCTCCAGTCTTTAACAGATGGTTACCTACCCAATGATCACCTGCATAAGATTAACTAAAGCTTGACAAGAATAAATTATATGGCAGTCAAACAAATGACACCAAGTAAATATCCAAGTATCAAAAAAGTGCCTACAGACACATTTACCTGTCTGTCCTACTACCACTAGTATATACCTGTGAGCACACCATAGGTATGTCTAAGGGTACATCTACACTACGGGACTATTCCGAATTTGCATAAACCGGTTTTGTAAAACAGATTGTATAAAATCGAGTGCGCGCGGCCACACTAAACACATTAAATCGGTGGTGTGCGTCCACGGTCCGAGGCTAGCATCGACTTCTGGAGCGTTGCACTGTGGGTAGCTATTCCGTAGCTATCCCATAGTTCCCGCAGCCTCCCCCACCCCTTGGAATTTCCAGGTTGAGATCCCAGTGCCTGATGGGGCAAAAATCATTGTCGCGGGTGGTTCTGGGTAAATGTCATCAGTCACTCCTTCCTCTGGGAAAGCAACGGCAGACAAGCATTTCGCGCCTTTTTTCCCTGGATTGCCCTGGCAGATGCCATAGCATGGCAATTATGGAGCCTGTTTTGCCTTTTGTGACTGTCACCGTATGTGTACTAGATGCCGCTGACAGAGGCGATTCAGCAGCGCTACACAGCAGCATGCTTTTGCTTTTGCATGACAGCAGAGATGGTTACCAGCCATATTGCACCATCTACCATACCATAAATTGGTAATAAGATGATCGTGGCTACCAGTCCTTTTGCACTGCACCATCTGTTGCTGTCATAAGTGCCCCTGGCTGCTCTTAGCCAGGGGCGCAAAAGCCAAAATTGGGAATGACTCCCTGAGTCAATCCCTCCTTTTTGGTATCTAAAAATAGAATCAGTCCTGCCTAGAATATGGGCAAGTGTACTAGAGAACCACTGTATATCATAACCAGAGAGCACAGCTGCTCTGTGTCAGATCCTGCAGAAATTATGAGCTGTATGCTATTCACAGGGGGTGCTCCTGCAACAACCCCACCTGTTCATTCTGTTCTTCCCCCAGCCTTCCTGGGCTACCATAGCATTGTCCCCCCACTTGTGTGATGACACAGTGACTTGTTAGTGAGAAATGAGTGGAAGGCAGCCTGCAGCTGCTATGATAGTCCAGACAGGACATTAAGCAGTGTGTAGGAGAGGAGCCCAGCATCCCACTGCTAGTCCAGGGGCAACTGAATCTTTTCTTTACACATGAAGGGTGGGGGCAGATGGAGCTCAGCCCCCTGTTGCTATGATGAAGACGGTTACCAGCCATATTGCACCATCTACCAGGAAAAATTAGGGGCAGGCACCCTTGATAGACCTAACTGATGCTAGTCGGCATGGTTACCAGTCCTTTTGCACAGTCCCATGTGCCAATAGGCTGATGATGACGATGGGTATCAGTCTTATTGTACCATCAGCCATCCATGGCATGGGGGGAGCAAGGATGTTGGTGTTGAGTGCTGCACCATCGCGTCTATCTGCAGCATTCAGTAAAGATAGGGTGACATGTAAAAGAGTCAAGAGAGGATTGTTTTCCCTTTCACTTCTGGGGGTGGGTGGGGGGGTGCGTAAATTGCCTAGCTATGCCCTGACCCACCGCGGACACTGTTTTTGACCCTAGAAGCATTTGGAGCTCAGCCAAGAATGCAAATGCTTTTCAGAGACTGCAGGAACTGTGGGATAGCTTGAGTCCTCCAGTCCATGAGCGTCCATTTGATTCTTTGGCTTTCCGTTACGCTTGTCACGCAGCAGTGCGCTGAGTCCCTGCTATGGCATCTGTCTGGAGATTTTTTTTAAATGATTTTGAATTTCATCTTATGTAACGGAGCGCTGATAGAACAGATTTGCCTGCCCTTACAGCGATCACGTCCGCATCGTCCATGCGGGAGCTCTTTCTTTATTTTGATTTTTAACTGTATCGCCACACGTGCTGATCGGAGCTCCACGCTTGGCAAACAGGAAATATTCAAAAGTTCGCGGGGCTTTTCCTGTCTACCTGGCCACTGCATCCGAGTTCAGATTGCTGTCCAGAGCGGTCAGTGGTGCACTGTGGGATATTGCCCGGAGGCCAATACCGTCGATCTGTGGCCACACTAACCCTAATCCGTTATGGTAATACCGATATTAGCGCTACTCCTCTCATTAGGGAGGAGTACAGAAACCGGTTTAAAGAGCCCTTTATACCGATATAAAGGGCCTCTTAGTGAGGACGGGTGTGGCGTTAAATCGGTTTTACGCTCCTAAAACCGGTTTAAATGCATTCTTTATTACTTCATCACACAAGTGGGGGGACAATGCTATGGTAGCCCAGGAAGGCTGGGGAAGAATGGAATGAACAGGTGGGGTTGTTGCAGGAGCACCCCCTGTGAATAGCATACAGCTCATAATCTATGCAGGATCTGACACAGAGCAGCTGTGCTCTCTGGTTCTCTGATACAGTGGTTCTCTAGTACACTTGCCCATATTCTAGGCAGGACTGATTCTATTTTTAGATACCAAAAAGGAGGGATTGACTCAGGGAGTCATTCCCAATTTTGGCTTTTGCGCCCCTGGCTAAGAGCAGCCAGGGGCACTTATGACAGCAACAGATGGTGCAGTGCAAAAGGACTGGTAGCCACGATCATCTTATTACCAATTTATGGTATGGTAGATGGTGCAATATGGCTGGTAACCATCTCTGCTGTCATGCAAAAGCAAAAGCATGCTGCTGTGTAGCGCTGCTGAATCGCCTCCGTCAGCGGCATCTAGTACACATACGGTGACAGTCACAAAAGGCAAAACAGGCTCCATGATTGCCATGCTATGGCATCTGCCAGGGCAATCCAGGGAAAAAAGGCGTGAAATGCTTGTCTGCCGTTGCTTTCCCAGAGGAAGGAGTGACTGACGACATTTACCCAGAACCACCCGCGACAATTATTTTTGCCCCATCAGGCACTGGGATCTCAACCCGGAAATTCCAAGGGGCGGGGGAGGCTGTGGGAACTATGGGATAGCTACGGAATAGCTACCCACAGTGCAACGCTCCAGAAGTCGATGCTAGCCTCGGACCGTGGACGCACACCACCGATTTAATGTGTTTAGTGTGGCCGCGCGCACTCGATTTTATACAATCTGTTTTACAAAACCGGTGTATGCAAATTCAGAATAGTCCCGTAGTGTAGACGTACCCTTAGATCTAGAATTTTGGTTTAGTCCATAAGAGATTGGATTAGCTGTGAAGTTCAGATGTGGACTCAAATTTCCTTTAAGTTTGGGGGAATTTTTTTATCACGATTGCTCATGCTTGTGTATTATATTATATATGTAAACATAAATAGTTTTAAAGGGTGTGGGAAAGCTGAAATTAATGATATTATTCATTAAGGTTTTATAACAAAAATTTTCCACTAGGGTCATTTAAAATTTAAAAGTGCCAATGCTCTTACAAGCATAGTTATCATACCACTAGTTTTAAATAGACTATGCAGCATATATGAAATTATAAATCATATAGTATCTCTTCTTGTGTATATATTTGGCTGTTTTTGTTTTGTTTTGATTTGATTTGATTTTTGCTAGAGCAGCTCTTTTTAGGATTTTGTTTTTAAAGCTACTGCACTTTCCAGACATTCCAGGAAACTCTCAAATGTTTCATTATGTTTTTGATGTGTTGTTGCAAACACAAGAATGTCCTCACTGTAGTTCCAAGCATTCTTCACAGGACTGATTTGTCTGATGTATTCAAACACTGCTGACTGTGAGGAAATTCCAAACAACAATCACTAGCATTGTGGGATGGGATCAATGGAAAAAGTGGTTGTATCTAGCCTATGTCAAGACATAGTTTGAATTGATATTAAAGTTTTGGCCCCTTTGTTTTTGAGATGTATTCAGTCAGATGTGGTATACTCTCTGGAGTTTGTGAATGAAACATCTTAATTTATTATTTTACGCTGGATAACATGCCCACACAGTTGCATATCATGTATTTGGCTTTTTGAGTAATGCTACAGGTCCATGTACTTGCTCAAAGATTTTGTCCTGTTAGTTTGCACAGTTCCTTTTCTATTAGTTCTCTTGGGCTACTGGTATAAATGCCTCAACTGTGAACCTGGCAATCCTTTATTTTACCAATAAATATGGCAGCATATTCTGCTAGTAGTTTCTTAATGCAGTTATTCACTTGGGGGCAGGAAGGGTAATGGTAAATTGTGGGACGCCAAGTAATTTTATTTTAAACAATATTAAAAATATTTAGTCTAGTGAAACAAGAAAAGTTAGGTCAGGTCTTGCTAATTGTTTAATTAATAATAACCAGTTTGTAACTGGGCAAAGTAATCAATCTTAACTAAATCCTATGAAATTGAAAAAAATATTTAAATCAGTTACTTAGAAGAAGCCATTAAGGAATTGTCTTAAAATGGGTCAATTACAAATATTAAGAAAATTAATTCCCACTATTTATTTGTTTACCAGTGATTAGCCTCAGTCTCTTCTCCAGGAATACATGGTCTAACCATTTGCTGATTAACAGGAGAACTGTTAATATAAGCTATAATAGCATCTTTGTATTCCAACAAAATTATTACAAGAGTTTTTACACCTCATCTCTTGGCAATGTCTTGGTTAACTTTCTCTCACCAATCCAAGTTGAAGTTCTGGGGAGATTTTCCTTGGGTTGATTTCTTTTTGTGCATTTTGTGTTTTTAGCTATTACCGTAGCTTGCTTGTGGAGATGAAAGACAGGATAGATTGTAGAGTGCTGGAGTTATCACTTCTAAGAGTTTTTTAATAGGCCCTTCCTTCCTTCCTATTTCAATTAAATTAAGAAAACCCCTTCTGCTTCTGAATATGCTATTGAATTAATATGCAACCATTCTAATTGCTTATGTTCCTTGTGGCAGGAAAAATCTCATTTTGACATTAGCTTAACTCTTATTTTTCTTTTTATTCAGCGCTTTTTCTGAGATACTCCTTCAATTTTAATAGAGTTCAACATGAAATTAAATTCAGTTTTAAAAGTCTAAACACTCCTACCCTTTATTTAAAAGATTTTAGTTTTTAAAATCTTTTAATATCAAATAATTATTAGAGTCTTTAGTTTAAATAGTTATTAAAGAAGTTGAGTCTACATGACAATTTTTAGAAAGTTGATTCTTGTCTTCCTGAGTTGGTTCAGCACTGCTAATAATTAACTTATTTCCCATTAATATAAATATTCTATACTTACATGACTTCTTGTATTAGTGATCAGTTTAGCAAGGTTGGCTTTACTTATTTTTGAAAATTCAGTCTACTTCTTTATCAGCACCTGGTGTGTCTTGATCAGATTTTGTCAGTCTCTGTTCAGTGAACCTTTTTTGAAAAAAACAAAAAAAATGTTTTTTTACTGTGTCTAATATAAAACCATAGATTTTGAAGATTTGTGATGTGAAGTGTCACATGGCTTCTTAGTTTGACACATCAAGGCAGACTAATCTCTCCACAAATGCCACAGGTTTTCCATTTTGTGGGACATTCTCTTTTCTGTGGATACGGTTGACTAAACTTACAGCAAGTCTTTTCTGACTGGATGACTTGTCTTTTCTGGTTATGTGCACTTTGTTGCACACTTGCAGATTTATTTATTTATTTATGTATAGGCCTGTAGATGAGACATTTCCAGTCCTCTGCCATGTAATGAGAGATCCATGAAAGGGATTTCAGTCCTTGGCACATCTTCATATTTTATATCTGCTGGAAATTTATGCATTGCTTCAGATCATCATTTTTGTTCATGGGAAATGCATATTTGGCCAATGTCCCCAGGTGTTTAATGTTTATCTGTTGATTGAGCATTGTGTTACTTTGTGGACATATGTTGAGTATCATGAGTGGCATTGCGGTAAAAAAATATTTGACAAGTTCTCTGCATTGAGCATATGTGCCATATGTGTCTTCTGGCATTTATTGATTTTGACTTATTCCCATCACATATACTTCATATCAGTATAGTCCTATGCTTAATAGCAGCAAACTCTGATTTTTTTTACTGTCCATAATGTGTTTTGTGGTGTCAGTAGCTTCTAAGTATTGGCCATATTTTCTGTACCATTTGCATCATAATTAATCTGTTTGGTGCATCCACATGAGTAAATTGTGGTTTTAATTGCATTTGGTGATTGTAATTTCTGGTTTTTCTCATTTTCAGTGTGTATTTCTGGCTGCTTTAGTGTCTTGTAACTTTTCAGGCAAATCAATTATTTGTAAGCTCTACAGTTCAGGGGCCAAATTTTTTATATGTATTTGTACAGTGCCTTGCACAGTGGGGCCCTAATCCATGACTGGGGACCTTAGGTGCTACCCCAATATTTATAAGCTATTGTTATATTGGAATTGTATCTGCATAAAGATGAGCAGAAATCGGTTGTTAGAAATAAAATAACATAAACGTTTTTAAACAAATACTCCTTGGAGCTTTTAGAAATGACAGCATTTTTTGTTTGCATCCTTGATTTCCACACTGTGGAATACACCTCCGCTTATCTTACTGCTACTAGTTGCATCCTAAAAGTGGAACACACAGCATGGACAGAAGATAGTGTGATTAGAAATTGAATTTCATTGCAAGTCCCATTAAAGGAACCTTGCCTTTTTCTGTTTGCTTCCTCCCAAATCTCTACTTTTTAAAACCAATTTTAAAAAAATAATAACAGCTGCTTTATTTGTTGTTTTTAGTTTAATCAAAGGAATCCCTAGTTGTGATATGTTAATTTTTGCTTTCAAATCCTGCTGTCATTCATTTTTTGTGTGTGTGAAAGGAAAAAAAACACATTTACAACAATTGAATGCCATGTTTTGATGTGATGTTATCAGTAAATGTTCAGTGTACTTGCAGTATTAACTTATCACCTCTGGTCAAGACCACGAGGTGGCACAGTCACAATTTATTCTTTTCTAGGAGTGCATCTGGGGAAATAGTATAAAAATATTTCACAAGCACGTATTCACATTTCAAAATGAATTTACTTCTACTGTGTTCACATTCTATTTGTGGTTACTTTCCATGAACATTCTAGCAATCTGATTACTGATCAGAATGTTTCACAAATTTTAACGAATATTGGAGAATACTGACTAAGAAAATTTTGAATGAATAAGTGCAAGTATTCACACTAAATTAGAAAGTGTTGCTGTATTGTTCTCTTTGATCATGTCTTGTCCATGGGCTGTCTCAGGATAAATGCTGCTATTATGGCCACTACAGGTCACATGATGACCCTAGGGTCAGAAATGTAAAGGAAAGAGAGGCAATTTCACCTGATTGTAAGTGGGTGCCATTAATGTCAGTGGGAGTTGCACCCACTTATGCCAAGGTGGAATACAATCCATAGTGCCATTCATTAGACTTTTCATAAACAGCCCACAATCAGTGCCTGTGCTCTTAGGGCCAGCTCCAGGCACCAACAAAGGAAGCAGGTGCTTGGGGCGGCCAATGGAAAGGGGCGGCACGTCCGGGTCTTTGGTGGTAATTCGGCGGCGGGTCCCTCAGTCCCTCTCAAAGGGAAGGGCCTGCCGCCGAAGAATGAAGCGGTGCAGTAGAGCTGCTGCCGAAGTGCCACCAATCGCGGCTTTATCCTTTTTTTGTGTGTGTGTGTGTGTGTGTGTGTGTGTGTGTGGCTTTGCCGCTTGGGGCAGCAAGAAAGCTGGAGCCAGCCCTGTGTGCTGTCACTTTATTTCAAATTGGTTTGTGCTTTATTCCATGTGTTCAGAGATCTTGAGATTGATTCTCTGCTGTCTGCCCCCTCTGTACACTCACTTGCATCTGTACAAAAGTGCAAAATTTGAATAAAATGCTAATAAACCAGAATGGTAAGGCCTGATTCTCAGCTGTAGTTAAAATCCAGGTCATATTGTTTTACAGTTTTGTTGCATGGGTATAAGTGACTATCCAAGGATCAAGGCAGTGGAGAAACATGCCTCTTGCATTTTGGGTGAGAGTAACACAGGCAGCACCAGGGATGTGCTTGTGAAAATACTGCATGGTTTGGTTCACATATGAATCACAGTGATCCTCAGAGGTTTGAGTTTAAAAATCCTAGGGAGCATCCCATTCCCTTAATCCTACTCCCCTATTCCAATAAGCCTCAGGACACCCTCTTCAATATAACTTAAATTGGATGCCTTTCTGTGGGCACTGGGTGGGCACTCCTAACAGATTCTTCAAGTCTCGATTGCAGGTATATTTGCTTAATATTGTAAGTGCCATGCACAAGCCTTTTTCCTTCCTATCTCTCCATTGTTTCTGTTACTTTATATGATATATATTTGGGGGTGGGGGGTTGGCTTTTGCATATAATGGTAAAAAAAGATGTATTGAAAAAGCAATGAACTTCTGCTGTGTACCTCAGTATATAGGGCAGTGTGAGCCATTATGAAATTATTGTAGCATTTTGGACACACTGTACTTTGGGACTGGCTGTTAGTGATGATCCCTGCTAATAATATCCAGTACATCCTGCCTTTCCACCTTGCTTATTTTTGAATTTCCGGTTTATGGTAGCATTAAGACACTCTGTGCAGTGCATTTTGAGGAGATTATGGCACTTCTCAGGTGGCTAAATCCACTTGGCTTTATGCCACATGCCTCATATCACCACCAGAGGCATGCAATAATTTGCCACAAAATGCATTCCTGTCATGTCTTCTTTAAATGGATGATGATCCATTGAATGTATACACACGTCTCAGAAAAATACCTAATGATTCATGCCTAGAAATCGCTACGTTTTGGCTGTCTTTCTAATCAGTTACTTGTAACTTTTTTTCTCCTTTTAATGCTAATTTTACCCATAATCAGCAGCAACCATAATCACCATCACTGGGGTTAGTGAACACATTGCTATGGTGGCTCTTGGCATAACTGATCAGTCCCAACTCTAATAGCAGTACCGATTCTAGTCATGCTTTTTAGCCACCTGTCTGAAAAAATAAATCCTAATGGGCCCAATTCTTCATCTATCAGGCCCAATATATGTTAGCCAAACAGTGGCTGATATTTGTATAAATCACATCTTGGTCACAAACTAGATCTTGATCAGCTAAAGGTATGTAAAGATGACATTGTAATGCAAAACAGAACCCAATCACAGTGAAATTTGATGCATAAATACCAGTTCATGGCTTCATATCCCCACTAAGTATAGGTCTGTGTGTCTGTTTATTTCAGCTGGCCACTCAATGTAATAAAGAGCTGTTAACATAATTTGATTTTTGTATTCTTTCAAGTCATTAACCCATGCTTCTGCTCAGCCAGTGATGCCAATCTTTATCAACCATTACTCCTCCAATTACCCTGAAAAACCCTCACATTTTCCCCTATATCACCAGTTATGCATGAGAGCAGTAATGTATACAAATCTGCAAAGTCACTACGTGGTATCTCTTATTATTTTTCAAATCCCTCTGTAACCTCCACCATGATGCTTACTGAAAACTAGATAGCGAGTAAGCAGCTGATGTGCTGTGGCTGTTGCTTATGGTGGCTAATTAATTTGTGTCTCACTGTTATTTTGTGCTCTCCCTCTCTGTTTCGTATCTACCTGTTGTCTTTCTTTTTTTTTTTTTCCCCACAGAACCTCTGCCTCACAGTCCATGATGGGCATTGAATCCCTAGTAATGAATAAAGGTTGTGTAGTGAATGAGGCTGTTGTGTATGGACCCCTGCTCCTTTATTGCAGAACGAGGAAGCTTTGTGGTGAATGTGGCAGGGGAGTGCTGTAAAAGAAAGGATGGTCTTATGGTTAAGATTGTTGAGTACTACCCTGGGCAACTGGCTTTTATCTCTGTCTCTACCACAAAGTTCTATGTGATTCAGGGCAACTCATTTAAATGAAACTTTTCACTGGTGGCCGCTATGTTTTTCATTTTCTGGATGCCAAATTTAAGATATCTGGGGTCAGATTTACAAATATGCTCACAAACACAACCGAGGAATGCAATGGGTGCTGTGCTCTGATCATATGAAGTGCTATAAAATTCTATAAAAGCAGCAAAGAGTCTTGTGGCACCTTATAGACTAACAGACGTAGTTATAGACGTCTGTTAGTCTATAGGGTACCACAGGACTCTTTGCTTTTACAGATCCAGACTAACACGGCTACCCCTCTGATATAAAATTCTAATTACTCTGAAAAATAAGGCCTGAAGCTTCTCATCTTGGGCACTCAAAATTAGTGGGTGCTTTTGACACTTTAATCTTTGTGTCTCAGTTCCCCATTTGAGGAATAGAAAAAATAAACAGTTTAATTTCAGGTTGAACAAAACCTTTCATTTGCCCTGAAACTAATTTTTGTCAGTTCAGCCACTGAGCTGAAAAATCAGTTATTCACATAACTCTGCTACTTTGTCTAGACACTTTCCAGACACTAAAGGACAGTCCCTGCTCTGAAGAGTTCATTGGACAGTCATAATCTTGCTCTCCCTTATGTGCAATTGCCTTGAGGACCCCCTAATGCAACTCCTCCTCCTCCACAAGGCAATAGTAACTTTAGGGAACACTGATTGTATTATTTGACTATTCTCAAATGCTTTTAATCTAGTTTCTTTTTAAAATAAATTTTGCAGCCTCTTTGGTGCTTCTCTGGCCAATGAAATGAAGGCAATAGCTCGCAGAACTGCTTGATGTACTATACGTTGGTGGATTTTTTGTTTGTGATGGTGTTTTGCTTGCTTGTTCCGATAATAGCAATCTGTATTTTATTGAAATTCTGTACAATGGAACAGAAATTCTTCTTCATGAGACTGATTCTCTTTGGTTATGCAGTTTTTCTTTGTTGTAGGACCTTGTTCTTTCAGTATGAATAGAAAATCTTGTAAACTGAAACAAAGGATGCTGAGGGAGTTGTTAAACAGACTGTCTTTTTTTTTTTTTTTTTTAATTTCATGGGCAGTTACTCATTACCACAGTCGTCATATGGATTTCCAATTGGCCTGCATTTTATAGTAAACATCAAAACTTAAATTTATGGAGCTATAAGGCATACCAGTTTCCTCCCCATTAAACATGCACATATCTTTCCCTAAGGATCATGTTAGACTTATTTTTACACAATGCATCCCCTTCCTGCTTCTCTAGCTTGATGATTAATGAAAACCTATATTTGCCTCTGTATAGCATTCCTGGCCAAAGAATACAGAGGAGAAAAGAAAAAACAGTACATTTTATTAATAAAATGATAGTCCTTTTTTGCGATTATCTACACAGGGTTGTTAATCTGCATCAAGTTAAAGCAATACTGAGTAATAGCATGGGCACGGGACAACTGTGCCATCTTTCAATTCACAACATTGTATACACTTGGCAGGGACTTGCTTAGTACTGAGCATGTGGAATTCTCAAAGGCTGTATCCCAGGGTCTTTTGCTTCACTGAGCATTGTGCATTTTGGGATTTTTCTCACTGTGCATTTGAACCAGGCAGGTTTAAAATGTAAAAATCCCATGATTTCCCCCCTTTCCATTCCAGGCTTCCTTTTTGGGTGGGCTAGTGCCATTTTCAGATTGCTGACAGGCACCAAGGACCCAACAATTCTTCATGCCCCTGTGGTGGAAGAGGCTACTTGGGCTGTATTTCAGCTCTTGAAGCCAGGTGTCTTCAGTTTTGGACTTCACCCACTGCACCACTGAGTGAATGATGTGATTGCAGCAAGGGCTTCTGCAGCAGCAGTAGCCTCTTCAGTAGTGGTGGAGGAATCAGGATGAAGAAGAATAGGGCAACACCAAGCAACTGCTATACAGAAGCTGTTTCTGAAGCAGCTTCACATGGTGCAGAGCCATTTATGGGGTCGGGAACCCAGCATGGATTGGTGGGAAAGGAATGACCCAGTAGTGGTGAGAGAATTTCAGGATGATGAAGGCAACATTTTTTGTAATATGTGCCGAACAAGCCCTGGAGCTTCAGTGGCATAACATCAACATGCAGTGCCCCTTACTTGGGAAGAATGGGTCACCATTGCCATCTTGAAGCTGGCCACTTCTGAATGTGACTGGTCTGTAGCCAGCCAATTCAGCATAAAGAGAGTGTTGGGGCCATTGCCATGCAGGTGTGTGATGCATGCATATGGAACTGTTGCACTGGGTCATAAAGCTCACGAATGCACAGGAGGTTATTGGCGGCTTTGCATGCCTTGGGTTCCCAAACTGATGGGATCCAGGTGCCAGTTATGTCCTCACTGCCATCAGGGCTTAGAATTTATAAATGGCGGGGAGATCAGATGGTACTCATGAAGAAGATGGCTGCCTAGAACCTCTTCACTCCCCATACATCAATTCTTCTCTAACAATTACTTTCCTAGCAAGTTGGCAATACGTTTGTCATAAAAGTTCAAATTAATCCCCTGGATAACTTCAGACTGTTAAATATGGATTCTAATGGGAAAATGAAAGGCAACAAAAGACCTAAGCCTGAATCACCTAAGCAGCTGAAGGAGGAGAGCACAAGGCCACAGGAGAACCTAGTCCAGGATATTGTGGCACTGAAAGAATTCCTCACAGATCAACTGGATTCAACCTCAAAAGATACTTGTGACCTCTCTGAACATGTATGTGATGTAAAATCCTGAACGCCTCACTTGGAAAATGAGCTACAAAAAAACTGCCATTGAAACCAGTGAAATTAAAGAAACAACTGCCTCCCTAAAGCTTAAACTAGACAAATTGGAAGAAAAATAGGATGACTTTGAAAACATCTCAAAGAAACAACCTTCACCTCTTGGGCATTGCTGAGGGTCTAGAGGAGAAGGATATTATCAGATTTTTTCAGAAGCTGCTCCCGGACATACTTAAATTGACCACCAGCTGCCCCCATTAGATACTCAAAGGGTTCATAAAATGCCTGGTACTAGACGGCAGGAGTCTGATAAGCCGGACCCATCATCTTCAAGCTGCTGAAGTTCAGCAATTAAGTAATGTTAATGAATGCTGCCAGAAAAGCTGAAATCCTTATGTACAAAGACCACAATATGTCTCTTTCCTGACTTCTTGCCTGAGCTTAACAAAAAGAGGGCTGAATTCAGTGGTATAAAGCAAATCTTGAGGGGGACCAACATCAGCTACAGTATCAAGTACTCATCCACCTTCACTATGGAGTTAGCAGACTCTACAAGATTATGCAAAACCCCTCTGAAGGTTGGCAGATACTTAAAAGACTAAGAGAAGTTGCACCCCATAACCCTTTATGGAAATATGCTTATGAAAGTAAATATGACATAACTGGAATATATTTTATGCTAGATATGCCATGTAACACATCTCTGTAAAGGTTATGATCTACTGAATATATTCATCCTATTTGTATGCATGTATCATTTTTGGATTCGAAGTTATGAATATTGGCTGTGTACTTGTGTGATTTTTAAGTAGCCTTAGTAAGGCATTTGGTCAGCTTCTTTAGAAAGGAATGTGCAATTAAGTGCCCAGTCAAGAAACACTTTAAGCTTAACAATGAACGTGGAGACGCCAATCCACATCTGAGCTTTCCCAGGGATGTGGCCTGGCTGGTAAGGAACTCAGTCATGCATGAACATGTGACTTGCCCATGTGACTCCAAAATTCCATCTTGGAGCTAAATTGTGGATAGGATTGGCGGGTCTTCACCCACGAGAGGAGGGGGTCTTCACCCACGAGAGAGTCTATTTAAGCCCCTGGGAGACCTCTCCATTTTGTCTTCAGCTGGCTCAAGAGAGAGCCCCTCTAACCCCAAAGGATACCTAAAAGAAACTGGAATGAAGGATAGTAACCACTGGGGTGTGAGTGATTGCTGGACCCAGACTAGAAGGAGACTAGTCTGTAAAAGGAAGCTGACCGGAATACCCCTGAGGTTGAGATTCCATCTGTAATCACTTTCTTACTGTATTAGGCATAGGCTTGTGTGTTTTATTTTATTTTGCTTGGTAATTCACTTTGTTCCATCTGTCATTACTTGGAACCACTTAAATCCTACTTTCTGTATTTAATAAAATCAGTTTTTACTTATTTATTAACCCAGAGTATGTATTAATACCTGGGAGGAGCAGGGGGGGGGACGACAAACAGCTGTACATATCTCTCTATCAGTGCTATAGAGGGCAAACAATTTATTAGTTTACCCTGCATAAGCTTTATACAGGGTAAAAAGGATTTATTTGCATTTTGAACCCATTTGGGAGTTTGGCATCTGAGTGTTGGAGACAGGAACACTTCTTAAGCTGTTTTCAGTTAAGCCTGCAGCTTGTGGGATGTTGTTCAGACCTGCGTCTGTGTTTGTAGCTGGCAAGCATGTCTGGCACAACCAGGCAGGGTTCTGGAGTCCCAAGCTGGCAGGGAAAGCAGGGGTAGAAGTAGTCTTGGTATATCCGTTGGCAGCCCCGAGGGGGGTTCTGTAATCCAACCCATCGCAAGAAGGTCTTCACTTGAAACACTGCACCTCTGTGAGAGGTGGTAGTTGTGCTGATGTGAGAAGCCCTCCCGTTGACATAGTGCTGTCTACATCGGGGGCTAGGTCAGTTATAATTGCATTGCTCAAGAATGTGGATTTTTCAAAACCTTGAGTGAGGTAGTTATACAATTAAAGATTATAGTGTGGACCTGGATCTAGCAGGATGGTTTTTTATCATGAAAAGCATACCTCAACAACCTTAAAAATCAGTTTTCCTCTGTATCCTTGTAGATATGGTAACGTTCATTTGTATATAATCTTCGAACTCCTGGAAGATAACCAGCTAGGCTGAACTTTTCTGTTGGTCTTTGGAACTGAGCAGTAACAACAACTGTATAGCACTGCAATGCATAGAGTTACAGTTAAACACAAAACTGGGGTTTATAGCACCCTCTATTGGCTGAAGTATTATCTCAACCAATCATCACAACTTGCACTGCTAGACCGAATCTCTTCACAAGCTGTCTCTCTTATGGATCATCGAAGAGACAAGGTGGGTGAGGCAATACCTTTTATTGAATCAACTTCTGTTGGTGAGAGAGACAAGCTTTTGAACTTATGCAGAGCAGAGTCATAGGGAGGAAAGGAAGGGAGGGGTCTTAATGGTCTACTTCACCTGGAATGGTCCCTTGAAAATATGTTAAGTACTTATGCTAAGCAATCTGTTCCATCTTATATTTAACTGTGACACACTGAGGCTATGGCTAAACTAGAATGTGTAGCGTAACCACTCTAAGCCAACGAGAGAGAGCTCTCCTGTCAATTTAATTAATCCAAGCCCCAATGAGCGATGGTAGCTATGTTGGTGGGAGATGCTCTTCTGTCAACGTACCGTTGTCCACATCGGCACTTAGGTAGGCGTAACTTATGTCGCTCGGGTGGGTGGCTTATTCATACCGCTGAGTGACATAAGTTATATGGTCATAAGTTGTAGTGTAGACGTAGCTTGAGTAAGTTTCGCAGACGTGAAGAAGAGCTCTGTGTACCTCAAAAGCTTGTCCCTCTCCAGAGCTGCCCAGAGGTTTCAGGGGGCTTGGGGCAAAGCAATTTCGGGGGCCCCTTCCATAAAAAAAAGTTGCAATACTATATTCTCATGGGGGTCCCTGTGGGGCCCAGAGCCTGGGGCAAATTGCCCCACTTGCCCCCCCCCCGGGCAGCCCTGTCCCTCTCACCAACAGAAGTAGGTCCAATAAAGATATTACCTCACTCACCTTGACTCTGTAATATCCTGGGACTGACAGAGCTACAACAACACTGCATACATCTGATAGATCATGTTATGATAACCACAAGTCCCTTGGAACAATCAGTACTCCTGACATGTGGAGTAGACTATAATCTAAACCTTAAAAAGCACTAGTTATTCAATTTGTGCAGGGTGAATATGAATTTTTATATTGTATTTTTAATATTTAGATTTTGTACTAATTTATATTTGATTTACCAAATCATTTGTAAATTTACATGTATTCTCTCTCTCTATATGTGTGTGTGTATGTATATATATATGTGTGTATGTATGTGTGTGTGTGTATGTGTATGTGTATATATATATATATATATATATATATATATATATATATATATATATATATACATATACATATGTGTGGGTATACATAGACTTCTGTAGGTAGGAATATATTATACATGTTCTATAATACCCAATGGTATTTACAGGGTAATATTGGATTTAAAATATATTTGCATTTAGAGATGTTTAGACTACGATTAGATAGTGTAGGGCAGGGATGAATGGATGGAACTGAAGCCCTCAGGGATCTGAGCATGCCCACAGTGGCTTTTACATCTGTTAATTTTGTTTTTTGTTTTGTTTTCTGTTACAAGTATTCTTTGGAAGGTGCATGGCATTTAACGATACATCTTTTTGTATACCTGACCGCCTTAAAGCCTCTATTGAAGGCATACATTCTTTCAAAACTAACCAGTATCTAATATGTATAAATACAGACCATATCCTAGAGATGTGGTTTTACAATATCAACAAGGAAATATGTATCTTTAGAATAAGGTTAAGTTCTTAATATATCTTCAAAATTTTTGCCATGAATTTTCTTCGTGTACTCCTGGAACGTGAGGCGATTTAATCAACCTTCCAAAAGTATTAAAATCCTCAGACACCTCAGATCTAAAAAGTGGCTCTGTATTGCCTCCAGTAGTTGCCTCTGCAGCTCCCTGTCTGTCTTCAGCGTGTTTTGCCATGGCAACGCTGTCTCTGGCCACTGTGGACATTCCAACAATGTCTCTGGATAGCCCATTTCTTTTTCCCCATTCAACCACAAGTACAACTGCCAACCCTCCTTTGTTTTGGGGGGTTTGAGGGGAGATTCCAATGAGGGCTGTGAATATTATCCCAATTTCTTGTCTCTCCGCCACACTCAGCAAGACCCTGTACTTGAGCATCTAGCTGCTGCAGGTATTGAGGCTATGGAAGAAGGAAACAAAACCACAAATGGTTATTCTTCATAGTCCAGAGAAGCTGAGAGAGCATTTTTTTTAAATATGCATTTCTGATTTCCCCTCCTGAGATTCTTCCCAGTCATGGTGGAACCTCAGAGATGGTAAGTGGTATGGATGAGGAGAGCTAGATTGGGATTTTTGACTGTGTAGTATAAGATGGCTCAGGATGCAAGGGGGGAATTAGAATTACATTCCTGGTTTGGCATTTGCAGTTTTGCTGCACCTTGGAGATGCTTATACAGTATTGAAGGGAGTTAGAGGGGGCATCTGAGGCTGAGTTAGATAGTATCCCTTCTGCATCCCCTTAAGTTTTCCTCACTCTCGGTGCCATTACATTGAAGTTGAAGATTAAGAAACAGAAAATCGCCTTATTCAAAAAAGCAGACCACAGAGATATGCTGTAGTGTTTTTCACCAAGATGGTACTCCCAGAAGAGCTGCAGGAATGAAAGGGAGTTGCAAGCTATACCACAGGCAATGAGTGTGCAGCTATAACACAATGTCCATACAAAAACTAAGCAATTTCTCAGTTTTAGATTCTGCTTGATTTCCCCTGAAGACATAGTGAAAGTGTATAGAAAAATAGATAGGGTCTGTACTGATTGTCTGAAGCATTCACTGTTCCTAGCCTTTCTGTATGTAAACCTGTGAAGAGACATTAAGAGCTTTGCTATCCCTGAGGGAAAGCACTTTTCCTGTGAGAATGAGTGTTAGAGCATTTATTCCTCAGCGGGGGACTGTAGTCTTTGTACCTTTACAGGAATGCAATGCCCGTGTCTACCTCATGAAAACAGAGACTACTAACCACTGTCTCAATAAACTGTTGAATTTTGCACAATTAAATATTTTCATTATTTGAATATGTCATGGGAGGGGATGTGGCACAGTGGTTGTAGTTGCACCATGTTGCCAGCTCCCAGCTGTCATTTTGAGCTGGTGAATGGGCTTGGGGGCATTCACCAGGCAGGACAGACGCAGGATGAAGAAAATAAAATAGGTAGATGGACATGTGCCCACCATGGCTTGGGTTTAAAAACAGTTGGTAGTTAGGGCTTTAGCATGAGACAGAAGCTGATTGCCCAGCCGGAGCGCTGCCATTTTGAAAACATGTATCATGGGGCTGAGCAGACACTGTGGGCCAAACAGAAGGAGGCAGAGGCTGGAGACTCAGAAAGGCTCCCAGCTCACATCTGACAAAAATGGCTGGGGCACCCAGAACAGAAGCTACAACAGCAGTTTATCATAATAATAAATTGTAAAGATAGATACTTATGTGCCAAAGTTCCCACAATGCCTGTACCTCCTCAGTCCTGTTTAGGTTTCTGGTTAGGAAACAGGCTTGGTTCCTGAACAGCAGGTGTAGAGCTTCGTTCGTACATGGCCAGCATACGAATCATGTGTCCTGAAAAGATCCTGGTTTTTCAGGGACAGCTCTTCATTGGACTCCTGGTGATTCTTCCTCCAACAAATCTTGCTGTTCATCTGTGGGGAAGCAGGATCTGGAACCTCCTTGGGTTCAAGTAGTGGTGTAATTTCTCAAAATCCTGTCTGGCTCCTCAGAAAATAGGCAGGTTATATTTCCATTGCCAGACCTTTTCATGGTATCCTTGGTTTTAATGTAAATCCTCATGATTTGTTTGTTCTTTATCAGACATGGTCAATGTCCTGGTTGGGACCCCTTGTGGATTTCTGCTTAGCTATATTCAGAAAAAAGATCTCTATTCTGGTGGCTAGCCACAAGAGCTTGCTGCATCAATGCCTCTCCCCAGATGGTGAGGAAATCTGGGGTCTCAGCATGGCTCCAAGCAGCTGCTCAAGGCATGTTGTACGGTTTCTGGAGTAATATCGTAGTAATACTGATGTATTCAAATCCAGGAGAAAATGGGCAAATTTGGGCCCCATGCCAAATTAACTTGAGTTAATCTGGTTTAAGACCACCAACCCCATACACAAGCCCTAATTGTTCAATATCTGTGTTTAGCATAAGGAATTCAGGTAGGATTCTGGAGACTGAAAAAGCCAAACCAGGAATGTAATTCCAATTCCCTTCCTTGCATCCTGAGCCACCATATACGTAGATTGAAAACATGGTAAGGAACACCTTGGAAACTGTCCCTCCTTGATCAGTATACAGTACAAAATGTGTTTTGCTTTTCTGACATCAGGTTATGAGAAAGATATATGTATAGAATCTCCTCTTGTTTCTTTAACTTGTACGAATGAATAAAATATACTATGTTTGATACACCACCGTTGTCAAAGTAACATCAATATTTCTTTCACAATTATCTGTGATGACCCATTAATCCTTTGGTGGTGGTTGTGATCAGATATGTCAAAGATTTCAGGCACAGTATCTGCAAATACAGAGATGCCTTTTAATCTAGGAGTCAAGGAGATATTTTGTTACCTATCCTCTTACAACTTCACAAATGAATGACACTGTAATCTATGCTGCTCAGACTATCATTTTGAGCAGTACAGGCTTCCCATCGCTAAACATTGTATAGGTGTTTTTAAGATAGTACTTCTGCATATTCTTTAGCATGAAAGCAGAATGCAAAGGGTGTTTTTTGTGAGTAGAGGCATATTGCCTGCATATCAGTATTTGTGACATTCTGATGCTGAAGCTAACAGGAGTGGGAGGGGAATATATGCTACTAGTACCAACGGGTTTATTTTCACAAAAAGGGAGCAAAGGTGGATTTGAAAGAAAGATCTCAGTTTATAAAAATGCATTTCTACCAAATTCCCTCTTTGTGGAAATTAAAAGTAATAGATTCAAGGTGAACTAATTACTGTTTAGACCAGGGTTCGGCAACCTACGGTATGCGAGCTGATTTTTAATGGCACGCTGCTGCCTGCCCAGCCCCGCTCTTCTCCGCCCTCTGCTCCCTCCGCCCCCTCCTCTATGGGGGCAAGGGACAGAAACTTGGTCCTGCTGGCTCCCCTGCCTCTTCCCATAGTGTTCTGGGTTTCTGCCCCACTCCGCCTCTCTGTCCCTCCCTCCCTGCCGGCCGATCAGCTGATGGCCCTTGCGAGGGAGGGGGTTGGAAGGAGCAGAGTAGCATGCTCGCTGCTCCCGGCGGAGGCAGAGAAGAAGCGGGGACAGGGCCTTGGGGGGGAAAATAGGGGCATATTCCCTCCAGCCCCCTGCCCTGACCCCCCCCCCACGCACACCCCATGCCTCTGCCCTGTGCTCTGCACACCCGCCAGGCCCGTGTGCTGAGCCCTGTACCCCCCTCATACACACCCAGCCCTCTGTTTGACTCCTTTACACCCCCCCATGACCCCATCCCTGACATCTGCACCCCCTCACATACCCCCAGCCCTCTGCCATGACTCTTGCACCCCCACATCCGCACCCCACCCTGAGCAACAAATGGGAGCTCCTGCACCCCACCCCCACATTGCCACCTGCACCCCTCATACCAAATGGGAGTTGCTCAGCTAAGTGCTGCACACCCAAACCTCCTGCCCCAACCCTGAGCCCCTTCCCTCATTCTAGCTCCTGGCCAGACCCTTCACCCCCAGCCCTGTGCTCAGTGCACTCCCACCCTCAGCTCAGTGCAGAGAAAGAAAGAGAATGGGCCAGAACCAGGGAGAAGGTAGGTACCCACTGTATGTGGGCAGGGCCAGGACCCCAGACCAGCAGCAGGCTGCGCGGGTCCAGCAGTACAACAGTAGTTTAGTTATATAATATATAGACTTATAGAGAGAGAGCTTCTAAAAAACATTAAAATGTATTACTGGCACACACAACCTTAAATTAAAGTGAATAAATGAAGATTCGGAACACCACTTCTGAAAGATTGCCGACCCCTGATGTAGACAATGTACAAGTGGATTTTAAGATATGACAGAAGAACTGTTTTTAGAGTGCAGGAAGAATGTAATTCCCACACTGGGATTTGGCCAGGAGTCAGGGATTCACAGCCCTATTCTTACAGAAACTGCACCAGGGTCTTTGATGACCAAATATAGCCAACACATTGGGTTTTACATCTTTTCTGCAAGATGGCATCTCCACTAGTACAGTGTCTCCTAGCACAGCAGCACTCTGGGCATTGATTCATTTTGAACCAAAGAAGTGCTGCCTACTAAGGGCATAATGCAAATCTCATTTAAGTGAATGGACCGTCTGCCATTGGCAGCAGTGTGCTTTGCATTCAGGACTAAATCACCAACACTACTTTCTGAAGTGTTTTTTTTTCTTACATAACTGTTGCTGTTGAATTCTGTGTATACTAGCCGGTGAGAACTCTGGACCACAAAAAAGCTACATTATTCAAGAATGTAGAAGTTCTGTATTAGCTTGCAGACAGAATACAATAAACTGGTTTTGTTTATATTTGTTGCAGGATGGGAGTCACATAATAGAATTTAGAGTTCAGCTTCTTACAGTAGTTAAGCTTCAGATCTAAAGTATGAGAGTAGAGTAGTCAATTGAACCAGATGAAGTTACGCTCTATAAGATGTTCTTTTCAGTCTGTTCAACCTAAGGCATTCTTTTAAAGTGCAAGAGCGAAGCCCTTGCTGCTCCTTGCCTATGTCTTCACACACCAGGGACCAAATTTCTAAATGTATGTACATAAGACATTCCAAAGGTGCCATTACTGAGCAGGAACGGAAAGCTTGACAACTCAGGTTTGTAACAGTTGTACTCTGATCCTTGTTCTGCTAAGCCTCTAGACTCAATGGAGTTGGTGATGCTACTCATCGCAGGGAGCACTACACATATTGAAGGACCATACCCATATTGATTTCACATCATGCATGCTGCAGAACAGTCATTGAATATGACGGGCTCTTTGGCTGTTTCGTCATGGATAAAACTGATTATTTTTACAATGCTTTGTAATACATGGCAAACCCTACCTCCCTGATATGGTATTAGGTGGAATAATGCCAAGTGTTGAATTATGATGGTTATTAATGATGACTGTAATTCAGCATGCCATGCAGGTGGACTTACAGCACACAAGTCAATAAAAGGAAAATAATTTTTCTCAACTGATGGAAACAAAAACTTTGTGCAGGAAATAGACGTAGACTACAGTGAGCGGAGCTTTCCTATATTGTACAGTAAATAGTTTCTCTCCCATCGATCAGTGTTTCTGAGGTTATGCTGGGACTGGTGTAGTAGGGTGAGGGGTGGGAGGTGGTGCCAGACTAGTCTGGAAGAAAATTTGTGGGGCACAGGTGAGGCCCAATGTAGGTGGGGTGACTCTCAGTCCAATCTGTCCTCATAAATGTGGTGCAAATGTGATGTCTTTTTGTAAAGGTTAAGCAGTAAGTAACTCCTTGAAAGCTGCCTAGTACCTTCCACCTTGCTTCTATGGTATCTTCTGATGCAGTCAACCATGGTAGCAGCTCACTTGTACAGGGCTGTAGGCTCACGCAGCAGCCCAAAGGCACAAGCCTTTCTTGCTAATTTCAGTGGGAGTTACCTGTGCTTCTTGTGGGGAGAACCAGGTCCCTGGTGAGTAGATCCAATGAGGAAGGGGATCCACCAGAAGAAGGGGAACTGAGCAAACAATGGGAAAAAAATGGAAGAGAATTTTTGTGAGAGAGAGAGAAAGAGAGAGAAGGAAAAACAAGAAAGAAAAAGAAAAAAAATGGGGGGAGAATGAGTGACATTGTGTGTGCATGTCTCTCTGTGTAGTGTGGGTACAGAAAAAAGTAGACGTGGCAGTCTGTGCTAAGGAATTCCATGAAAGGACAGGGAGAGTGAAGGGGCCTTATCTTCCTGTTTATTATAAGGAGGTTTCAACATCAACAAAAGGTTGGAAATCAGTTTTAGATACCATGCTTTTTTCCCAGTTTTTCCTGAATCCTTATATAGAAATGCAAAGAAAATCCTAATGATGTTTTAATTTGTCATTTAGAGAAGACTAAACAATCGTTCAGACTAAATAATCTATTTATGCTTTTCATTAAACACTGTTAGTTGCAGGGCTGATGATCAGACCACTGAATTTTGATACCAAACTGATATCTTTATGCCAGAGGTGGTTCTTGATCCCAAAGATACAGAACTAGTTAGTCCAATTCTTCAGATAAGGAATATTTTTCCCTAGAGAGCAATTTAGAGATGTTACTGAACTGGGAGATGATGTGAACATCAGTTAATGTTAGTTAGAGCTTGATCCAAAACCCACTGAAGTCAATAGAAACGCTACTATTGACTTCAGTGGACTCAGGATCTGGCCTGTAATGAGCCAAACTGTGTGCTTGCTTTATTACCTGTGCAAACTTATTGAATTGAATAATACTGCCTGGGTATAACTGGAAGCAGAATGTGACCTACTGTTTTTAAAATCCTTTGTAAAGCACTAGATGATGATGTATTTGTTATTTCTAAAGGATCTAACAAATAGAAATATGGTCAGGAAGAAACAATGAGATTAACCTGAACAGTGCAAATTAATATACAAGTAATTATCCAGAAGAGACACATCCAGTTAGAGGGAGAAATTTGGCAATGCCAAGACATGAGCATAGACAACTGGAGATTTGAGGGAGTTCCAGAGATTGCATTAATAAATAAGGGAAACACTGAGTTTGGAACCAAAGATTGTTTATTACACTTTATTAAGTGTCCAAATTTAGTTATAGTACAAAACCACTCATTGAAGCATTACTTTTAAAAACATGAGTAAAAAAATATTTGCAAATCTGAAAAAATTCCAATAATCTTCACCCTGGGTTTCTTGTAATGAATTCTTGTGCAACGTTTGTAAGCTCTAAGTTGTCAGTTTGGTCATTGTATTCATGTGAAATCATATACTAGCTCAGCTGTGACTGTCTCATTCTGAGTCAAAACCATAGTTTAATACATCATAGAACACTGTAACTACACTCACTGGCAGCACTGGTTGCCAGTCCCACCCAAAATAATTTTTATCAATCTTCCCCCTTTAGAAAACAGCTGATGTTTAGTTGGCTATGCAAACTGAGATTTCTGAACTGACTTCAGTGATCTTAGTGTAAACTGACATTTGGCTTGCAGCAGATGAAGCTGATTAATCAGATGAGCATGGTTGAAATCAGAACCATACACCATCACAATTTGTGTTTCTGTTTCTGTTTGGAATTCTTATGAGTTCCAAGATTTTTGAATAATTTTGTATCCTCTAGTCAAATCTTGATTTAATATTGGACATTGTAAAATCAATTACTTCAGAGTAAATGTCCTTATTTACTGAATTTAAGCAGCTGGATTCACTTTCCCTATTTGCATTTTCTTGGCAACTTTTCTTTTTCTTGGAAGCTTAGGCATACGGACTCTTTCCAACTTTAAACTTTTCTAGTGGATTTGTTCCCACAATACTTTTTTTTCATCTGACTGAGGATTAAGTGCCATTTCCATAAAAGAATAGACTTCTGTTGCTAAAATATCTGACCCTTGCAGAGTTTTGGACAGAGTGTTTACCTTGTTATGACTTTTTGACCTTGTTCAATAAAAAAGAGGAAGTTAAACTTTTCCATTTGAGCTGCTATGCCACCAATTTGAGCTGTCATTTCAGGATCTCTCTTTGCATCCTTTGCAACCTTCTATGTTGCACACAGTGCAAGGTAGTTCTCAGAAATTGAAAATAATGTGTCTGCACAGTCTATGTAGTAGGACAGAGGACATGAATGCCTGGTGTTGTAGTTTATATTTTATGTCCACATAAGGGCATATTTTTAGCTTGTTCAGTATAACGGATTTGCAGTGTCAGTCCTCATTTGACAAAATAATGCATACTACCAAGTATTTTCATTAGGATTTTCCTGTTTTCTCCTTTCTGACAGTACAGAAACCTTAGCATATCACCCATATTTTTTGTGGTCTTTTGAGAAATAGCAACTGTTTCATCATGCCACCAAAAAGAAGGTTGGTGCAGCTTAAATTTTTCTCAAGCTTTTTTTCCGGTTAGAGAATACAGAATATGTGAAAACTTCATATAGTTAAAAGTAATTTGTGCTTAAAAGCTAAACAACAATAAAAACGAAGTATGGCTGTCACTAGCTTCAGAATAACGGAGACACTGACAGTCCTCAAAACAGGATCAGCTGAAAGGTAGCCTTGATTTCCAAAGTTATACATGGGGAAAGACTTAAGTTGTGATTGATGAGGTGTATCTGAAATGCTAACAGTGTGAGGTAATTGCCATTTGGTTCCTGTCGGCAGAGACTGCTCATTACTACAGGCAGAAGAAGTTGATCGACTTGTTGGGAGTGTAGTTTTCTTTTATCAGCAATGTTTTAAGGGATTTCATTTTAGCACCTTGAAAATATACATTTTGTTTTTGTACTTCACTCAGTCACTACTTGCGTCAGGGGAATGGAATCGGATTGTTACATTAAAAAAAACAACCCACAATACTCTGGCAGAATGAAATATGTACCTGGTCTCTTGGGTTTTATACAGTCGTGTTCTTTGTAGAACAGTCTAGAATGTACCAAAATGAAGAAAGGGAACAGTCTGCACCTGATCCGTTGATTACACTGGCAAGCAGCTGCTCTTATATTTTGCTTATGTACCCACCCTGGGTTCCTATCTCACCAAGACACTCTGTCAAAGGAACAGACTACAAGTAACATGACAGCTGTAGGTCCTTTGACCCCAGACTGATGGGACAGCAAAAGAACCATCGTCTCCCTCCCTCCCTTAGTGAAAAGTGAACATGGAACCCATGCAGGGAGTAGGAGGGAAGGAAAAAAGAGAAGAGCCAATCAGGAGGCTCTGGTAGTCTGCCCCAGGGGAATGGCAGCTCACTGGACTAGGTCTCCCTAGGGACAGGGGATCAGAAGTCCTCTTGAACCCAGAGTGAGAGAGTGAGCATCAGTAGTAGCCTTTGTTGAGAGAAGGAGGGAAACAGCCAGCCTGGCTGCTGAAAGAGTGAGAGAAGCACAGACGGGAGCCTCACCCAGGCAAAAGGAGTTCCCCTTCACAAGAAGTGAAGTGTCTCAAAAATGTTTGGAAATAGGCAGTACATTATATATGCTTGTTTCATAAGTGAAAAATAGATGCAGAAAAAGATGTAAAAATAAAATCTATCTAGAAAGGGAGAATTCATTGCCAGTAACTGAATAATGCAAAAAGTGATCACCTTATAGGTCTCTGTGTCTTCCATGATCCATTGTAATGTGCAAAGGGTGAAGGAACCAGCATTACATAAACAAGTCCACCAGTCAATTTACTTTATTTCTGCTGACCTCAATTATTATTCTTTCCTTGCTGGAGAAACAAATGTCTTGTGTAAATCTTTATAGCAATGCTGCATCTACATGTTTTTGCTAGCACTTCGAAAGCTGTTACACAAAGATTTTGTGGACCCTGGGAAAACAAAAAAAACAGAAGCCCCCTGCCCTTTCCCCCCCAGACAAGGGGAACCCTTTGTATCATTTATCATTTTGGACTCCAAAAGGACCAAATTCTATTTCTGTATGAGTGAATGCAATGGATTCAGAGCCATGTGTTCCCCTTTGTGTCCAGAATTTTTCCCACAGTTACTTGCTAATAGCCTACGGTCGGAGAGCCATGCAACAATTGCAGCTTTTGTTTAATGTGTAGTCTTGAAATTTCAAATAAAATAGTCAATAAAACAGAGGTAACACTCAACATTTAAAGACTAATGGTCACAGCTCAGTGTGTGTGTGTGTGTGTAGGCATGTCTGTATTTATGTACAATAGGGCTGTTTGCGAGACAACTATCATTTCATACTGCAGAGGGAGCTCCTGGAGGATTTCTGGTTGAACCAAGCAAAATTCTTCCTGTCAGTCCAGTGGAGCACATGCTGGAGTAGGATTTCCATCACTTTTTGAAGGTGCATAGAAAGGGGAAAGCATTGACTCCATTTTCACCTTTCCCTTTTGGAGAGTCTTGTCTTGTATAAGGCCCACCCTCCACACCAACATTGTGGCTGGCCCCCCTGCACAGCTGTCCGAAGGGACCAGGAGGCTGTTTGTGTCTTCTCCCTCTTGCATAGTCACAAGGGCCAGCCTCAAATGAAATCAGGGGAATGTACTTGATAATTAATTGTCTGAACACAATGACATTGGAGATTGGCATATAATCAAATATTCTTAGGACAAAAAAATCCACTACTGAGTTCTTAGGGAATGTCTCATCTCTGTGTTTTGTGCAGGGAATTTAAACAGGTAACTGCCATTGTTGGTAAGAGGAGGTAAATTACACATTCCTGAATGCATCAATGGGAAAGATGACCCCTTAGTGTGCATATAATTTTCCTTCTGAGGATTGTTTTACATATTCCATGTTTTGACTTTTTACTCCTGTTCATTGAGAATTTTATCCAATGGGAGTGTCATCTAGTTAACTGCACACCATGACATTTGGATGTGGAGGTGTAGCATGAATAGCAGAGTATTTTTGCCCTCAGCTGAAGTGGTTTGTATAGTGTCAAGCTTCTGAGAGCTCTTGAATTAGTGCTTGTAGGTCTAAAATTTTCAGCAGAGCTAATGCATGACTTCTTTTTTCATGGTCGCAATAAGTTGTGCAAGTATCCATCTAGTTAGAAAGTCTTACTAATACCTAACCTCAATCTCCCTTGCTGTAGATTAAGCCAGTTACTTATTGTCACAGCTCATAACATATTTTGGACTGTTATCAGGTCTTCCCCTCAGTCTTCTTTTCTGTAGACTAAATTTGCCCAGTTTTTTAAATCTTTCCTTTTAAGTCAACCTTTCTAAACTGTCTATCATTTTTGTAGCTCTCCTATGGACTCTCCCCAATTTGTCCACATCTTTCAAAGGAAGAAATTAGGTTCTTTTGGCATAACTTTTTCTTGACAAATCTGTGTTGGCTAATACTTATTATCCTATTATCCTCTAGATACTTGCAAATTGATGGTTTAATAATTTGTTCCAGTATCTTTCCAGGTATCAAAATTAGGCTGGCTGACCTGTAATTCCCCAAGTAGCCATTGTTCTCCTTTGTAAAGCTAGATATGTTTTCCATTCTCCAGGTCTCTGGGATCTCACCTGTCTTCCATGAGTTCTCAAAGATAATCACTAACAGTTCTAAGCTTGCTTCAGCTAGTTCCTAAGTACCCTAGAATGAATTTCATGAAGCCTTGCCATTTTGAATTTATCTAAATATTTGTCTAACTTGCTCTTTCCCTGTTCTGGCTTGTGTTCCTTCTCCCTTTTTGTTAGTATTAGTTGTGTTAAGTATCTGGTCACCATTAACCTTTTTAGCGAAGACTGAAGCAAAATAGGCATTAAACTCCTCAGCCTCCTTGATGTCAGCTGTTATTAGTTCTCCTAACCTGCTAAACACTTTCCTTTGTCTTTCTCTTGCACCTAAGGTATTTATAAAAACCTTTTCTTATTGCCTTTTATGTTCTTGTGAAGAATCCCACAGGCTAATTAGAAAGACTTTTTTTTTCTTTTTATCAGGTTTAAATTTGTCTCCTTTAAATTTCATCAAATGCCCTCTTGTTCTTGTATTATGAGCATTCACATTTACCGTTATTTTGTATGCCTGTCATGTTCCCTATTTGTCATCTCCTCTTGAAACTCAACAGTCCCAATCTTTGCAGTCTCTCATCATATGAGTGTCTTTCCATGCTTCTGCTCATCTGCATCACCCATCGCTGAATGCCTGTTTCTGCTATATATTTTTGAGATAGCGTTACTCCTGTGGGGATTCTGTGGGGCTGCGTACTCACAGATTCCCCGTGTTTCCCTGCAGAAAATGGCAGGGAAGCTGTGCTGGGGCAGTGACCCTGGATGCAGTCTTTTGGGGGGAGGAAGGGGGTTGCCTCTCTCCAAACAGAGGGGAGGCATAGGGGGTGTACATGGGGTTACACGCCACTCCCTCCCCTAATTCTGCAAGCGCAGAGCTGCCCAGCATAAGGAGGATGTCTGTGTCTCATGTCTTCTGACTCTGCAGCTTAATGCCGCCTCCTGGGTCCTGTTGTCGGTTGTGGTCCCCTTCTGTGTGCTGGGAGCCTTCCTGTGTTCTATTCTGTGCAACAGAGTGCCCACGGTGGGGCTGGGCAAGGGGGGGTGGGGGAAAAGAGAGAAGGGGGGTGAGGAGGTGGGGGGAAGAGGCAGTGAGGACGGAAGGAGGTGGAATAGGGCAGGGGGAGGGGAATGTGGGAGTGAGGGGAGGGAGCTGAAGAAGAGAAGGAGATAGGGGAATCACGGGGGGAAGTGGGAGCCCAACATGCAGCATCCCCTCGACAGCAGTTGGGCTCCCCTTGTTAAACAGGCCTGTCAAACCCTCACCTTGGCCAGCCTTACCCCCCTACATCCGAGCCCCCCACACCCAGACCTCCACCCCACTGATCCCTCAACCAACTGCACCTGGACCCCCACCCCATCAAGTCCCACTCCCCCAACACCCTCCCCGACTGATCCCCCCCCACACACCCAGCTGCAATCGCCTTCACCTGGATACCCTGCAGAGTCCCACTGACCCTGAACATGGAACCCCCGCAACGAGCCTCGGTGCATCCAGATCTCCAACTGAGCTATCTGCACCCAGATTGCCCCACACATAAACCTCTCACCCCACACCTGGATCCCCTCACACTAAGCCCCTCCACACTTGGATCCTGCTGGGCTGATCCTGCCCACCCACACCTAATGCACCTGGCACAGAGGGGCAGGGCCCCGGGGTGTTTCTGGGGCAGGCCCAGCCCTTGCACTGTGTCAGAGTCCAGTGCAGCCTCATTGCCGAGTCTCTGTACCGGGAAGGTGGGGGCTTCAGGGTGATTTTCCACCTCAATGCAGCCAGTGGCCTGTGCTCCCCACTGCCATGCTTGAGCCACATTTATTTATTGACACATACAATTTTCAGAATTTTAAAATATTGTGTGCATCATTAATTTTTTGGTGCAGAATTCCCTCAGGAGTATAGGTGTCCTAAACTGAACACAGTATTTCAATTGATGGTATAGCAATTGGTTATATAATGGAATTGTATATTTACAGATTTAGGTTATAACTTATTATGCATCTTAACATCTTTTGCTGCTGTACACTGAGCAGAGGTTTTTACTGAGCTGTTCAAAATGGTGTCCAGGTATTCCCAGTAGTAATAGTTAATGTGGAAAATGAAGAGTTCCGTTTCTTTTCTTTTTTTCACTTACCTGTTTGCTCTTCAAAATTTACTTAATGGATTTTAATTATTTTTGTCAACTAACTACTATGTTAGAAGCCTGCTCCTAAACTTGCCTATGTCTGCTCTCAGTGCTTCACTCTCTCAGCCTACTTCCACCTGTGAATTCGTGCATGCAATTTTGATACCTGCAAAAAATTACCAGTGCAAATATTATGGGCAGAGAATATATTGGTACTGGAATTTGAAAAAGTTCAGAAAAGGGCAACAAAAATGATTAGTGGTATGGAACAGCTTCTCTATGAGGAGAGATTAATAAGACTGGGACTTTTCAGCTTGGAAAAGAGGTGACTACGGGGATAGGATAGAGGTCTATAAAATCATGACTGGTGTGAAGAAAGTAAATAAGGAAATGTTCTTTATTCCTTCTCATAACACAAGAACTAGGAGTCACCAAATGACATTAATAGGCAGCAGGTTTAAAACAAATAAAAAGAAGTATTTCTTCACACAACCGCACTGTCAACCTGTGGAACTCTTTTCCAGAGGATGTTATGAAGGCCAAGACTATAACGAGGTTAAAAAAGGAACTAGATAAATTCATGGATGATAGGTCCATCAGTTGCTATTAGCCAGGATGGGCAGGGATGGTGTCCCTAGCCTCTGTTTGTCAGAAGCTGGGAATGGGCCACAGGGGATGGATCACTTGATGATTACCTGTTCTGTTCATTCCCTTTGGGACACCTGGTATTGGCCATTGTTGGAAGACAGGATACTGGGCTAGATGGACCTTTGGTCTGACCCAGTATGGCCAATCTTATGATTGAGTGAACCATTTTGAAAATGTGGCCCTGAAACTGATTTATCCCTTAATATGAACTAATTCAAACATTTTCTTGCATAGAACTAATTAAAATTCCCAGAGATCTCCGATGGATCATTCAGCTGAATGATCTGGCCTTTCATAAAGCCAGCTGCCAGTTTTGGAGTTGGACTTTTAAGTTATAATCTATGATTCATTCTGCTTTTAGGGCAGCACAACAATGTACGGATGCTAGCTAAGGGCCTGTGGTAAAGCTGTGATTTAGTTTTTGTTGGGCATACGCTGATTAGGTATTGCAGATTAAACTCATCTCAGAGATCACTATAGCAGAGATTATGGGGTCAATTTACTAAGGGTCTAAACCTCCGTGGTGCTTGTGAATTTCCTGGAAAGTGTTGACACACTCTCAGCTTCCTGTTTGTCAAAGGGGGATAGGTCCTCTTCCTTGCTTGTCTTACAGCATGCATTGTGTGGATTGGTTAATCGTGCTGATTTACTGCCATGGGGACAAGGGGTGTGTGCATATTTCACAACCCATCCATCACCCCATGCCCTGAAGTAGGGCTGTGTTGCCACTCCTGGAGAGAACAGCTTTAACTCCCCATGGAGCTCCAGAGGAGTTCAATGCATCCGCTAGTTAGCCTATCCTCATCTGTGTCTGAATGCTTTTGGAGCTATGCTGTCTGGCTCCGTGCCCCCTGGCAGAGCAAAGTGTGGCTTGTGAGAGGCCTTGCCCAGCTGCATCCCTGCTCCCAGCAGAGTTTCTGCTGCTGGGGATCCAGTGCTGAGGTTCTGCCAATGGAGTTAATCAGGGCCAATCTCTATATATTGGGTGGTGGTTGTTTAAAAAAAGGTAAAGTACTGTGTGAATGTAGACTCTTACGAATATTGTTGTTAGCTTTTACTGCTCAAATAACCTCTGCCCATATAGTCACTGTTTATCTCCATAAAAAGGAGATCATGGGGACATTATCATAGGCACTGTTGGCAATACAACTCTTGAATCTGTCACTTTCTGAGCCAGGGAAAGCGACATTAAAGAGGCTTGTCAGAGGAGAGCTAGCTCTACGAATTAGTTTGTAACACTCGGTTGCTTCAGAAAAGGGGAATTTTCTTCATTGCAAGATCCCACCTCATCAATATGATATTGCCTTCACTCTTTCTGGATAAGCAGCATAAGCATAGTATATCTCTACCTGTCTGCTCAAGGAAACAGAATTCACTACAGCACATCAGAGATTTTTAATGTCATTATATTGGCTACAATGGAACTGGCACTGAAAAGATTTTAGAAGTGTTTTTTCCTGTAGCTTTTTTTAATGTGCGTGCAGTGGCAAGAACAATTACAATTAGCAACAGATAATATAAAGTGGAAAGTAAAGATTGCTTTGCTTCATTTCCCTGTAATAACTGAAAGGTTGTTTTTTTTAAATGAGACAAAACATATGCAATTGAACAGCATTATAAAAGGCTATAAAACTTAAGTACTTCAAGATCACATTTTTATTGTTCTAATTCTAGTATGTTATTCTAGATAGATGGATTCAAATATATAGTATTGTCTATTTTTTTAAATCACTGCATGAAATAAAGAATATACATCATTGCTGCTAACCAAGTAATACCAGAGACTGCAGGGGTTTGTTTTATACTCATTGTGTGTATTGATATGAAGCCAGTATTCATGTTTAAAATTTTGCTGCACATCTGGTTTTCACTGCAGTTTTCAGACCCAGATAGCTAGCAGATAGTGTCTCATTGGATTCCTTGTTTTTTTTTGACAGCAGAAATGAGTACAGTGACATGGAAGACCCAGGTTACTCATACAAATACTGTAATCAGCTTTGCTGTTACAGTCCTTTCAAAAATTGTTTTTGCCTCCTATCTCAGGAGCAGGGGGCGGGGGTGAAACTGATATTTGATCTGAGAAATTATTCAGAATCAAAATCTCACTACCCAAACCAAAATATAATCTGTAGATACTGCCATTTAGCTGCAAATATTTCAGTCTGTGTCCAGTTCCTAAATGATTTTACCTGGATTGCAGCCTTCTCAGGTTGGAGGAGCTATTGGTTTGATGGCGTTCCTTAACCCTGCCACAGGATGAAAAAGAAGTAAAACCAACAAAAACTAACAGGAAATCAGGGGTGGCTTTAGTGGGGATTCATGGATTTGATTGCACCTGCTGAAATCATGAAACTAAGGATGCAAAATACACCCTGCAGAGGGGACAGGGATCCGTGTTTGCTCCTTTGCACAAGAAGCCGTGCCTAGCTCCACAGCTCAGCCCCACATCATGCTGGTGCTGTTCCTGGCCATGTCATTGTGCGATGATGTCAGAGTCATGCGCTGCTGGGAAGGCCCAAAGGGCAAAGTCTGCCAGTTGGAGTGCTGGAGAGGAGGCAGGGAAAAACAGCGTCCCCATGTGTCCCATTCTGTAGGCAGTAGGATTGCAGGGGCAGGACACAGAGCTCATAGCTGGGCCTCTTCCTGAGTGGCGCTGCCTCCCCTGAACCATCCCAGACAGGGTCTCTCTCTCTCACCACCAGGAGGAACCGGGACTGTGACCAGCCTACACTGAAGCCAATTTATTTTGTGTTTTGTTTCATATTGCGATTACTCTAGAACAGGGGTGGCCAACCTGTGGCTCCGGAGCCACATGTGGCTCTTCAGAAGTTAATATGCAGCTCCTCGTATGGGCACCGACTTCGGGGCTGGAGCTACAGGCGCCAACTTTCCAATACGCCGGGGGTTGCTTACTGCTCAACCCCTGGCTCTGCCCCCACTCCACCCCTTCCAGCCCCCTCCCTTCAGCCTGCCATGCCCTTGCTTCTCCCTTCCTTGCCCCCTGAGCCTCCTGCATGCCACGAAACAGATGATCAGTAGGTGTGGGGAGGGAGGAGGAGGTGCCGATCAGCGGAGCAGCCGAGGTGGGTGGGAGCGGGGGTGGGGTGGAGCTGATGGGGGGACTGCTGACATTACTGTGGCTCTTTGGCAATGTTCATTGGTAAATTCTGGCTCCTTCTTAGGCTCAGGTTGGCCACTCCTGCTCTAGAATTTAGTATAGTGCACACATTGAATCAGGAAGCTACATCTGCCACTGCAGGAAATTGTGCCTTAAAGGAACAACCCTTAAATGTGTGTCTGGGAGGGAGGCAAGGGGTAGGAACTTTGTTATGGGACCCCTAGGTAATATGCTGGTGGATTCAGCTAGCATTCCTTCTGCAGCTCCTTGGGAATGCTCTGCCGCTGTTTAAATGGGCCCAGCATGAACTTGTATTTGGCCAGCTCCTGCCCCTTCGGAAAGCCCCGTGGTGGTGCTAAGGTAGCCAGTCTAACCCTTAGTGTATAGAATACAAAGGCAATAGGATTTACTTGGTAAATACAGTGTAACTGTTTACCTCTATGGCTTTTTAGTGACAAGTTTTGCATGGATAATCAAATAATGTTGTAGTTAAGGAGTTATGTAGCTCTCAATATATCTGTATGAGGCTAGCCCCTGCAGGAGACTCCTTCCCATCATAAAAATGTGCTGTTCCAGGGAGTGGCAGTTCTCCGCCAGAAGGAGAACTCATGCAATACTGCTCCACAATTTCGTCAGCTCAGCTAATCTGTATTCTCAGCCTATTCCACTACCCACTGTTGGCATCATGTAGCCCAGAGGTAATAGAACAGTGCTCTATGCACTGATAGATTTACTACAGCCTAAGGCTATTTATCGACCTTTCATTTTCTCTTAATCTGTCTGTAGTGCATGTGTCGGGAGGGAACGGGGGTTGAGCTGGGGTTGGCATGGGAGGATTTCTGCCCATTTTGCCAGTATGATAATAGGGGTTGATCCCCCTCCAGCTGAGAGAAGTTTGGATTCCCCACAGATGGAAATTTCTTTGGGGCAGAGGAGATCAAAGTGACTATTGAACACAATGGATCTCTTGCAGCTACTACATTATCTGACAAGTAAACCTCACCTTTAAAAATGTTCTGTATCTGAAGATCAATAACTTGATTGAGAAAGAACCAACTCCTTCACTTCCTCTCCCCTTCCATATGCCCTGCCTTATACAGCCCTCATCATTATTTCCATGAGTAGAATTGTGATATATGGCAACCCAACTGGTTGAAGTCTCTTCGTGTGCTCCTAGGAATTGTATAATCATTGGTTTCTGTGCAGTATCTACTAGTCCAGGGGTGGCCAAACTGCAGCTTGTGAGTTGCATGCATCTCTTTTACAATTAAAATGCGGCTCTTAGAGCCCCACACACTACACCATTTTCCACCTACATGACTGGAGGGGGGAGCACAGGGCTTCTGCCCTGTGGCAGGGTGGTGGGGCTAAGGACTTCTTCTAGAGACGACTGCTGCCTGCTAAGAGTGAGGGGAGAGGCAGTGGCAAATAGCTGGGAGCTGCAGGGAGGGGCATCTGCTTTAGCTCCTTGGGGAGAGGTAGCAGCAAAAGCAGCTGAAGTCCCGAGCCGAGCAGGCACCTCCTGGGGGCTGAAGCCCCAAGCCCCAGGAGGTATGCCCCGGCTCTCAAACTTCTGGAGATTGTCATATGCAGCTCGGAGGGTCAGTATGTTTGGCCTCCCCTGTAGTAGTTCCTCAGAAACAGGCTCTATGGCTGCCTAAGCCAAGAGACTTGCATCACTTCTGTGGACCAGCATCTGTAAAGGCTGCTTTGCTTCCATGTAGGGATTGGTAACAACATAGTTTTCCTGATTGATTAATCTGCATTAGTAATTTAAAATTGGTAGGTTCCCAATGATACACAAATACCTAGCAATCTTTGCAATACTTTCAGGGACAGCTGTCCAGAAATGGCAGCTCAGCTGGCTCACATGTATAGTACCATTGGCATACCCATGAAATGGTGTAAGAAAGTGTCTTCTATGATTAAATGGAACTGGCCCATCTTACCAAGAGGACCAGATAGTGCTCTATCAAATTTGTTTCAGTCACAAATAACTCTGTTTACTTCCACAAAGTTACTTTGGATTTGTATAATATATATGACTGCAGAGGTGGCCAATTGCTCTTCATAGTCATAGAATCATAGAAGATTAGGGTTGGAGAGACCTCAGGAGGTCATCTAGTCCAATCCCCTGCTCAAAGCAGGACCAACCCAACTAATCATCCCAGCCAGGGCTTTATCAAGCCAGGTCTTAACCTCTAAGGATGGTGATTCCACCACCTCCCTAGGTAACTCATTCCAGCACTTCACCACCTTCCTAGTGAAATAGTGTTTCCTAATATCTAACCTAGACCTCTGCCCACTGCAACTTGAGACCATTGGCCTTATTCTGTCATCTGCCACTACTGAGAACAGCCTAGTTCCATCCTCTTTGGAACCCCCCTTCAGGTAGTTGAAGCCTGCTATCAAATCCCACCTTCTGCAGACTAAATAAGCCCAGTTCCCTTAGTCTCTCCTCATAAGTCATGTACCCCAGCTCTCTGACCATTTTTTTTGCCCTCTGCTGGACTATCTCCAATTTATCCACATCCTTTCTGTAGTGGGGGCCCAAAATTGGATGCAATGCTCCAGATGTGGCCTCACCAGTGCCAATTAAAGGGGAATTAATCACTTCCCTCGATCTGCTGGAAATGCTCCTACTAATGCAGCCCAATATGCCGTTAGCCTTCTTGGCAACAAGGGCACACTGCTGACTCATATCCAGCTTCTCATCCACTGTAATCCTCAGATCCTTTTCTGCACAACTGCTGCTTAGCCACTCAGTCCCCAGCCTGTAGCGGTACATGGGATTCTTTCGTCCAAAGTGCAGAACTCTGCATTTGCCCTTGTTGAACCTCATCAGATTTCTTTTAGCCCAATCCTCCAATTTGTCTAGGTCACCCTGGACCCTATTCCTACCCTTCAGCATATCTACCTTCCCGCCAGTGTCATCCACGAACTTGCTGAGGGTGCAATCCATCCCGTCATCCAGATCATTAATAAAGATGTTGAACAAAACCGGCACCAGGACCGACCCCTGGAGTACTCCACTTGATACCGACTGCTAACTACATATCGAGCCATTAATTACTACCCGTTGAGCCTGACAATCTAGCCAGCTTTCTATCCACCTTATAGTCCATTCATCCAATCCATACTTTTTAAACTTGCTGGAAAGAATACTATGAGAGACCGTATCAAAAGCTTTGCTAAAGTCAAAATATATCAGGTCCACTGCTTTCCCCATATCCACAGAGCCAGTTTTCTCATCATAGAAGGCAATCAGGTTGGTCAGGCATGACTTGCCCTTGGTGAATCTGTGTTAACTGTTGCTGATTGACTTCCTCTCCTCCAAGTGCTTCAAAGTGGTTTCCTTGAGGATCTGCTCCATGATTTTTCCAGGGACTGAGGTGAGGCTGACCAGTCTGTAGTTCCCCGGGTTCTCCTCCTTCCCCTTTTAAAAGATGGGCACTATGTTTGCCCTTTTTCAATCATCCAGGACCACCCCCAATCATCACAAGTTTTCAAAGATAATGGCCAATGGCTCTGCAATCACATCAGCCAATTCCCTCAGCACCCTCAGATGCATTAGATCTGGACCCATAGACTTGTGCATGTCCAGCTTTTATAAATAGTCCTTAACCTGTTCTTTCACCACTGAGGACTGCTCACCTCCTCCTCATGCTGTGTTGCCTAGGACAGCAGTGTGGGAGCTGACCTTGACATGCATCTGACGAAGTGGGTATTCACCCACAAAAGCTTAGGCTCCAATACATCTGTTGGTCTATAAGGTGCCACAGGACTCTGTTGCTTTTTACAGATCCACACTAATACGGCTACCCCTCTGATACTCAGACGTTATCTGTGAAGACTGAGGCCAAAAAAAAGCATTGAGTACTTCAACTTTCTCCACATCCTATATCACTAGGTTGCCTCCCCCATTCATTAAGGGTCCCACACTTTCCCTGACCTTTTTCTTGTTGCTAACATACCTGTAGAAATCCTTCTTGTTACCCTTCACATCCCTTGCTAACTGCAGCTCCGGTTGTGTTTTAGCTTTCCGGATTGCACTGATTATAATACTGTTCCTTAGCTTGTAGTTATAACACTAGATTTTAGTCTTTCAGCAATTTCTATCGCATAATCCAAGGAAGGAAGAGGTAGTTCTTTCATGTTTTTCATATGATCCCCATCACTGTTCCAGGCCCAGGGGACACGCATCATGCCATTATTAAAAAGACAAATTGTTGTTAGACTGCAGCTTGTAGCAGTGACAAGAACAGAAGTAGAAACAGGAAAAACAAAACAGCCTGCACCTCTGATAGAGCTTTGGTGGGTGTTATAGAACTTTCCTAAATTGAGAGAGAGAGTTATAGTTGTTATGGCCACCTTTCTCTTTCAGTACATTTGCAACTCAGCTCTGAACCAGACTAGTAGCCTTTAGCAGGCAGCTAGACAAATGAGATTTCAGTGCACCATAGAACAAAATACAAAACAAGCATAAACCTTGCAAGGAGTAGATTGTGGTAATGACTTGAGACATAAGTAAAATGGCAGTGACAAAATTAATATTTTTGCCTCCCTTATCTACATTAGCTAGGGTTGACAGGTGAATGGATGGACTTGTAGCTACAGATAACGAATGAGAGCCATGAATTCTGCATTCTGTTGCTGGTCCTTTCAGACTTCCTATGTGATCTTGGGAAAACCATTTAACCCCTGTGTGTCATCTTGGGAATACTATGTTCATTTAGAGATTGCTGTAAGGCATAATTCATTAAAGTTCATAATTAATGTAGATTTTGAAATATACATGTAGAAACTATTCTAGAATAGAATGCAAAATATTACTGGTTGGGGTATTGCAACTTCTGGCATACAATACTTTATCCATCCCTTCTCTGCTTACCCCTCTCAAAAAATCCTTAAAAGGTAACCTGCAAACAGGGGCGGCTCCAGGCCCCAGCACGGCAAGCGCGTGCTTGGGGCGGCAAGCCCTGGGGGGCGCTCTGCTGGTAGCCGGGAGGGCGGCAGGCAGGCTGCCTTCGGCGGCGTGCCTGCGGAGGATCCGCTGGTCCCGCGGCTCCAGCGGAGGTCCACCGGAGCCGCGGGACCACAGGACCCGGCAGAGCGCCCCTCGTGGCATGCCGCTGTGCTTGGGGTGGCGAAATGTCTAGAGCCGCCCCTGCCTGCAAATTGTGTTTGAAAAGGTCTCTCATCTTTAGCAATGCATGGTGAATGCCCAGAATAGCCTGACTGAAAGGGGAATTCAGTTCACAATTTACTTCCCTCCCTGCCCCTAATTTTTAAACAAACAGTGAACAGACTGTCCTGCTTAGCCTGACTGTTGTACCACATACTGCTACTGCTGAAGGAATTTTGTGATCGCAAAACGTAGTTCACTTTTAATCATAAATTACAGTCCTATGTGGGTTGGTTGGTGGACTGTTTAATACAATAGTGCAGCCTGGAAGAAAATAAACTTTGTGAGGTCGGAAGTCTCCCACATTGGGCCCAGTTCTCCCAGGGTAACACTTCATATTTGATTCACACAGGTGTAAAAGTATATATGAGGTACTGAGACAATGTACTCAGTGCTGTACAAGACATAAAAACATAGTCTTTTTCCCCCAAAAAGTTTATACTCTAACAAGACATATAGAATAGGCAGGATGTACTAGACAGCCCAGAGCAGTAGATAACTAGGATGTTACTTAATTTCACAGTTAATATTACTGATTCACTGCTTGTGGGTTAAGTTGAAATGGTCTTGACTGTAGCTTCTATGGGGTAAGAATCCACTTACTGCATTGTGGCACTTAACATAGGACACTGATTTTATTGTGACATTCATCAGAAACTCACGTAGTACATTATCTTCTGTTTGTTTGATTTAGGTAAGCAGTGCAAAATGAAGGGGAAAAAAAGAGGTGGGCTAATGTATTGGGATCGTTCAGGACCTTGATCAGTTATATGATTCAACTCTATGGTACCTTCTGATTGGTTGTTTCCCTATCACACTTTTCTTGCGTTTTACATGTTCCATGAGTGGGACAATCAATTAGCTGTTTGTGCATTTTCCCCCAGGCTGTCAGTATATAGCAGTTCCTGCAGCTCTAGTTCTGTTAAAAGCAGCAGAATGAAATTGTCCAGTCTTTCTAATAAATTGAGTATCTGTAGTCCAGTCCATCTGGGAATGAAGTGCTCACCGGCATGGCAGTGGCTTTATCTAGGTTTTGTTTAGTATAGCTAGTTCAGTGTAATATTTTGTTGGCTTGTGTGGGTATAACTAGAGCAGGTCACAAAACTTTTGATGAAAAGTGTTTTGTCAGAAAATGCTGATTCATTGAAAGCCAGACTTTTCACAGGAATGTACCCTTTTCAATGAAATTGTTGTTGGGAAATGTTTTTCAGGTCTAGGATGGAATTTTTTGAGGGAGGAAGGGAGGGAGAGACTTCAGAATAACCAGTAGCCCAGTAGTTATAGCACTCACCTCGGTTGTGGGAGACCCAGGTTCAAGTCCCTGTCCTGCTTGATTAAGTCCAGAGACTTGAACCTGGATCTCCCTCATCCCAGGTGAGTGCTCTGACCACCGGGTATTACCCAGGGACCTCTTGATGCCAACTAGCAGAGGGATGCTCAGAGTTTTGATCCTTTGGGCCAGATATATGCCACACTGGTGAATTATTATGCTTGTGAGGTCTGTACTGAGAGCCAGTAGTCTGCTGGTCATTGTAATTCTTGTGAAATATATGTAAGGGTAATATTTAAGAAATTATGTATCCATAATAAAAATTGTATTCTTAAGGTAAGGCAGTGACACGCCTCAGACAGGTTCCTTTCAGGCAGGCAGTAACAGACACATCTCTCTGCCTGGTCACTATGTATTGTCCAGGTCTATTTGAATACTGATGCTAACCATAAGATTGTGAAATCTATGAGAGAGAGAAACTACAGGGGAAAAGTGTCACTAGGGGTGTTTCCTATTTATGACTAAGATCAAAGGATTAGTCTGGTATATCAAGTACTGTAAATAAACATGCAGCATCTCCTACTGAGGAGGCAAGTTGACAGCATGACTTGTCTCATGATCAGATCACAGTCAACCTGGCTGTAAATCACGGTAAGAACTTTGCTCTATAAGACATACAAATATCTTGTTAAATAAGTATAGATTCTAGAATGTGTGTTGTGATTTTATTTTATATAAAACCTTTTGTTTCCAATACATCTGCTTGCTCTTATTAGAATCTTTATCCTTAAATAAATGTATACTTGTTTTCACTGTAAACATATCTAAGTGCTGTGTGTTACGGGGAGCAGTGATCTGAAGTATAACTGGTGAGTTGAGGGTGCACTGTCCCTTTGGGAGCAGCAAATCTGTGAATTTGGTAAGTGTCAAGTGGAACAGGGATTGCACACTCCAGAGAGACTCTCGGAGGGCTCGGGGTTGCAGTGTGCTTAACGCTAACCTGTGAAGAGACAGCAAGGTCTGTGTAGTCCAGGAAGGGAGTGCTTGTGTTGCCTATGGCTGGTGAAGTTGGGGAGTTGACTCCCAGCAGACACAGACAAGGCATCCTCATACTAAGGGCAGGTAGTAGCAAGGTGTCTCACAGCCCTGTGTACCCTAGGACCATGTCACAACAGGCTATTGGCTATTCTGCAGTGGGTGTCTTTTTTTTTCCTGAAAAACTTCCAAAAGTCTTGATTTTGTCACATCTCAAAATTTTGCTGGACAGGAAAACTGCTTCCCACCCAGTTCTAGATATAACCTATGGGAAATGCCTGCACTTACAAAAATTATTATTAGTCAAACATTCAGGTAGAAAATGCTCACATTCTAAAAATAACTGCATCACAACTGTCAACATGCATTTCTCCGAGAGCTAAACTGCTTATACATTCAGATAAATAGCACTTGTAACCCATTCATAATAATGCCATCCCAATAGTATTCTACCTTTGTATTGTGATAATTTAACTGGTAACCAAAGAGAGCTTCTACATTATGTATTGTGAGTGACATTATACATTGTGTAGATCTGTGAGAATAAATCCTGCTAGGCTATTCTTATTATTTTTAAATGACATTTTTTCCTCCCTCTGACTGCTTCTTATTCATCACACTGTGCATTAGGGCAGCCACAGGCACCAAATAGCTTGATTTTTATATAATCTAGAATTCCCATAGTTCAGCCAGACAGTTGTTGCCCATTTAGAACAGGTTATCCCAACAGGTTCAGCGTGATTGATGGCAGAATATTCAGCTAGTTTAGTGCTGACTGGTTCCCCAGAGTTATTTCATGCCCTCTTCAGTGACTGCTCTTGTTCTCCAGTCTTCATATCTAGCCTCATTTGAGGCCTGATCCAACTTCCATTGAAATCAATGAGAGCCTAGTATTAAATTTAACAGGAGATGGGTCAGGCCCTTAAATAGCCCTGTGTAACATTCAAACTCAGGCAGAATTCCCATTGTCTTCAGATTGAATTTTGTGTCTATGCTACAGCCTCTACAACAGCACAGCTATGGTGCTGCAGCTGAGGCACTGTTGCGAAAATGCTTCCTACACTGACAGAATGGGTTTTTCTATCAATGTAGGTAATCTGGTAGCGTGTTTGATGGTATCTTCCATCAATTTAGCTGCGTCTACAGTGGTGGTGAAATCAAACAATAGACCTCGGGCTTGATCCTGTACCCATTCAAGTCAATGACAAAGCTCTCATTGATTCAGTGGTGCAGGATCAGGCCATTAGGGTAGCTTTGCACAACAAGGAGGAGTCGGGGAAGCCAAGGACTCATGAAGGGGCATGCACAAACCCCTTGCATGGCTCAGACCCTTGATCCATGTAAACTTCCTGCACAGCTGCGGGGGGAAACTAGGGCATCAAATTGTGCCATAGGGCTGGAGTGGCCTTCATAGAGCAGCTCAATAGTCAAGGCTGAAAGATTCCATCCTTTTTCTCTGTGCATCTGTCCAGCGCCTGGCCTAGTTGCTTTGTTCGGGCCCTACAGGGGTACAGGAGGACATGTTAACATGCATTCAATTAATTTATTCTAGTGTTATGATCTCCTGTTTATATGCTTTCTCATTCTTCTGTATATCCCTACTGGAATATTCATACAGTGTTTGCAGTACAAACAATATTACTGGAATAACTATCTGAAATCAGTCTGATATACGTACACAATAGCTGTTGAAAACAATACCCAGCTCTTCTATAGTATTCATTGTGGTTCTTATTTGTGTATTTCCAGCTTCAAGACATTTCATTTCAACAGGTTTTCTTTGTAACTGGATACGAGGGTTTCGTCAGATAAACATGGGACTGCTTTTAGCACGTAACTTCTTCATGGGCTATTACATCTGCTTCTGTTACATAACATCGGTACTGATACGTGATTGGAACCTTACATGTGATACACCAGAGAGAGATTATAGCCACTGAGGTATGACTGAATTGCCCAAACTCTGACAGAATCAAAGCGTGCTGCTTGCTACTGAATAATAAAGTTGAGTAGGAGAGCACGAGTGACAATACCAGTAGTTTGTAAACTACTTTGGAATTGCATACAAATCAAACCAGTGGTCCAGCTAATCTATCTTATCTCTGACAGTGATCAGCACCAGATGCTTGAGAAGAAGGTGCATGAAACACATAGAAGTCAAGTTATAAAATAACCTGGACATAAAGGAAGTTTTTTCCTATCCCCCATCACCTGGTGGTTGGCTTCTACCCTGAAACTTGAGATTTTATATCCCTTCCAAAATATAGAATTGTTTTAGTAGAGAAATAGTTTGTGATCATGTAATTAAAGACTATCAAATGCATATGCACAATAAAGCAAAGTTAAGTGTGTTTATAGAATGCTTGCTGTCACAGTTTCAGGGAAACTGCAACTGTATTCCACCCTCTGGAATGCACTCCAAAAGTACCCAGGTCAGGTTTCGTGCTGTGACCTGTCTCTTGGTATGGACCCTGTCCCACTCCCTTCTGACTGGGGGTTTTAAGGCTGCACAGCTCCCTGCCTTATACTACAATTTCCCCAGTAAGCTAGTCTGCCTGAAGCCCAGTGCCTGTGCTTTGCTTTTTTTTTTTTTTTTTTTTTTTTTTGAGGCTTATGAACAATGTATTGCCAGCAGTTACAAGTTACCACAGGACCCCCTCAGTTAGGTCCATCTTGGGGGGCCTCAGGGAGGCCAGAGCCCCATCTGGTCTCCCCTCCATTTTCCCAGCCAGTTCCAAACTGAAACTCTCCAGCCCCTCCTCTCTGGCCTTTGTCTCTTTCCCCGGGCCAGGAGGTTGCCTGATCTTTGTTCTCCAACACCATCAGTTGGCATCTTTACAGAGGAGGGGCCCAGGCCATCAGTTACCAGAAGACAGAGTGCCGGCCATTCTCTGTGCAGACAGTATCACAGGGGCCTTCTTGGGCTCTGCAACAATCATACACCCTGATTCCCCCACCTAAATACCTAAGAAATGCAGGGGAAACTGAGGCACCCACATA